>NW_009726371.1:428-24716 GCF_000703405.1 Apaloderma vittatum | reverse complement strand
TCCTGCTGCCGGGCGTCCTGCTAAAGGAGGGAGCAGAGCGTAAGGATGGAAACCAGGAGAGCGAGTGCACGGTGTTCCCCGGGTTCAGTGCCCTGTGGTCGTTTCCAGCTCAGTCTGACTGCGTGTAGTTGTGTTTATTTACTAAGGTGGGTTTTCTCCTGATGCCACGGAAGCTTTTAGAATTGGAAATGTATCCTTTGGCAAATTGCTTTACAGAGCACTGAGCTGTTATCTGAAGGACAGCTTCCTTTTGTTGATTTGAACCAATCCCCTACAAACTTCTGTCTCCCAAATTCTTGACTGTTTATTGTGGTTTTTTTGGCGGTGGTTTGGGTTTTTTACCCCTACCTATGAAGCGTTCTGATTATGTACAAAATAAGTTACTAGAATAGGTATCTGAGAGAGGGACCCGAAACAGATTAATAGGTGGCATTTGACACTTAGTTGGAAATAAGAGTGTTTAAAAGTATATTCAAAACTCGTGGAGATAAGAAATGTTACAGATCTATTATAAAGCCGTGTGGTTTTTTGCCCAGAAAAGCTTGGAAGTCATTGACAGTTGCATGTAGCCGTTCTGAGTTTTCATTCAAATGCCTGTTTTTATGTCTGATCTTTCATGATTATACTGTAAAAAGACAAGGCTTTGTTGTTTTCTGGGGGTTTTTTTCTTACATTTTGACCTGTAGAGGAAAATTGTTTATCCCCATATTTTGAAAATAAATGAAAAATTATTTTTTTAGCTTCTTTAGAGAAGTGAAGAACTTCCAACAGTGGAAACAGCTGCATTGGCAAACAGAGCTTTCATTTACAATTAGCAACACGAAACTGCAAGGGGGAGTAGGTGTCAGTTCCCTTGGATACACTTTATATTTGCTAGTTAGAAGTACAAAATTGAGATAAGTTTCTTACTGATCACTCACAATTTTTTTGCTTTCAAATATGTGCAAGTGTCTGTTAAGAGGAGGTGATTTCTGAATTTTTGAGGTTCATGTGTAAAAAAAGAGGAACTGTAGTAATACTTGCTTTCTTATACTTCATTAAACTGGAGGACCAACTTAACGGGGTTTCTGAGCAATTAAGACAGTGACTTCACCTACACATCAAACTGCTGCTACCCACCACTGCTGCCAAAAAAAGACCACGAAAAAATAAAGTTACTATTTATCTGGGTAAGTTCCTTAGCTTGATTCACACTGTGTGGCCTTACAGTTGTGCTGGTGCTGGGAAGTGGTGGGAAATAAGTGGACAGGCCGGTTTATGCTGGTAAAACTCTGCTTCTGCTAAAAAAAATATGTGAAAGTGCAGCTGTATTTTCCAAGACTGCTTAGTCTGTATCCTATTACGCTGGAGTTGCCAGTAAAATAATAGCTATCAAACCCTCACAGCATCCCTTGTCTTAAACTTCTCAAAGTGCTTTAGAAAGAAACAAAATTCTCGTAGTTTGCACCTATGGAAATCGGAGCACAGGCTGGTTCCCCCCCCCGGGTGGTAGACTCACTGTCTCCTGGTTTATGGTCTAAGTGTCCTGTTAATTTAACCGTGATTTCTCTTAGGAGTGTTATATTTTTTTTATCTCGGCTACCTTTGGTGTAACCATAAAGCGAATATTGAAATACCAGATGAAATTATAGTAAAATATATATGTGCGAAACAACTGTTTTCCTCTGAATTCCAGGCCTTTTAAAAGGAATAACTTGTGTATGGACATTTGTTCTTCTCTCATTGGTATATGTATGACACAAGACCAATACTAACTGTTTTATCTAGATTATGTTGCCAGGGGTGAGCTGGACATTACTCCTAATTTTGACTGAATTTGAACAGGAAGTCTGGATTACTAAGGCTCTAAGAAATTTAGCCTTATTTTCGGATGAGTTTATGCTAGAAGTTCTGCTTTTCTTGAGGTGGTGATTCTTTCAAGTGTTGTTAGAGTATATCCTTGCACTTGGGTATCCAACATGTGATTTTTGAAACAGGTCTCTTAGAAAGAAAAGGAACATCCATAGCAAAAATAGTGACATGGTCTAAATATACTTACTCCATTTTCTTTGCGACAAGTGTTTTTGACAAAGTATTTTCAATGTCATCCTATATATGGGATTTTTGGGAATTATTTTGATAGTGGCCAAAATTAAATTATGTTTTAGTTGCTCTTAGGCTATACTTTCTGCTAAATCTAGGTTTCTTAATATTTTGAGTAGAACTTTATTGTTTCTTATTAAAATTCACGTATATGTTCCTATTGAGTGAACACTGAAGAATTGTATGCTACCAGACTGCAGGAAAAAGCTTTTATATAGCTACCAAATTACGTTTCTGTAAGGTTTAAAATGTATCTCAGGGCTAAGAAAACTTGTGGATACAGTTATATCACCTAAGATTTAGGTATTTTCACTAGAGAAATTATATCATTTCCTAAGTGGTTCTCAAAGGAGAATGGGATTAGATGGGTGTCCCTTGTGTTTCTTTTTGGAGTTCTTAATGTATTACTTCAAGCTTTCAGGCTTTATTTCTATATGGGTCGCATGTTTCATAGAATCATATAATTTGCATGTGTACTAGGGGGTTCTTTTTTCCTATTAACTTCTTGTCATATTCTTCCTCAACCACTGAATCATTAATGGGTTTGTAACAGTGCAAATGTTGTGGATGTGAAGCCGGGATGAAGAGTGACTGTTATGCAGACTATGTAAAACTCAGATACCTGTTTAACTCATGTCTAGTACGAGAAACGTGGATCTACACACTACTGCTCGAAGGGGAAAAGGTGCTTGCAGACATCTGAATCCTTAAAAATAATCCTTCAGAAAACTAGGAATGCAAAATTTTAGCACTTTGAGAAACAGAAACAAGAAAATAAGAGCGTTGTAGTATTGCTACTGTTGCATAGTAGTAAAGGGACAGTGTGAGTTGAGCTACAATGTTCTTCTAGTTGCCTATGAAGCAAAGACAGTGCTAAAATAGGGAATTTTTGTACCTTATGCTGTCTTTGTAGCTGGTCTTCCTTTGTAGAGCAGTAGAGACTGCAGAAGTTCTACTTCCTGATACTGTAAAAAGGCAAATACTCTGTACCTTCTTCAGTGTTTCACTTCAGTTGCTCTATCCATTACCATACCAGTTATGGTAGTTGCAGTGCTAACTAGCGCCCAGCATGAATGCAGAGATTTGATTTCTCTGCAGGCACAGGGTTAGCTCAGTCAGTTGAGCGTGGCGCTGAGGTTGCGGGTTCAATTCCCGCTCAGTCCCCATGTGTTGCCTGATCTAGTCGAGAGGTGGTGTCCCTGGCGACAGGGAGGCTGGATTAAAATGATCTCTAAGGTCCCTTCCAGCTTAGGCCATTCTATGATTCTATGTTTCCTGATGAGTCAGCGCCTTCAAAATGCAAACGTTTTTTTTGTTTTGGCAGAAAGTTCTATTTCCGTTACCAAATGTGACAGCTATGCTCTCAGTGAATTTGTTGCCTGAGTTGTTAAACAATTTTACAGTAAGGAGGTTTGGTTAAATTTTGTTTTATTTTTCACTTTGCTCTCATCTTGCCTTATGTAAAATAAATTTAAAAGTTACTTAACCCTTGACAAAGACTAGTTCAGGGAGACGCTAGCTAAGAGACTGTGACAGCCTTAGAAAACTGAACCCTTGAACAGGTTTGAATGGCAGATAGTACAAGAAATTATAAAGTTGCATGCAATGAGCTAGGCAAGTGCTTACTTGTGACTGCTCAAGTTTTTATATGTGACTGCTGAAGAATGGATAAAATTGCAGTAATTAGATACACTCTGCCATGTACGTGGTACTTCTCATTTCCTTTTTTTTGTGGAACTCGATGTCAGAATTGTTGAGCACCCGTGGTATTTGGTGCATACCCTACCGAACTGCGTAGTGGGGTTGGTACCTTCAGCTGTAAGAGTGTCAATGGAGAGAATGTGGGTGAGGAACGCAGAGAGCACCTGGCAGGGAGGGCACGAAAGAAGCAGGGATGGGGTCGCACACATAGAATTTCCTGTGTGCTTGAGAGCCTTGTCCACCACACTGAGTTCCTCTTCACTCTGTCCACATCCTTCACAGTTCAGGACTGTGTTCAGACTTCAGGCACCTGAACCTTTTTTTTTTGTTAACGAGCTCTTAGAAGTCTCTCAGGGTTTGTAATTTAGGTTGAGTAAAGACTGCCTGAAGAAGTTGCTTAACGTGCTTTTAATAACTCTGAAAGCAGCGCTGCATGTGAAGCTTTCACTGCCACCAGTGCTACGTTGTGAACTATGTCACTGCCATGTATGTAACAGGATTATTTTTGTTTTGTTTTGTTAACAGGATAGCAGTTTTGGGTTGCGGCAAACTCTGGTGCTACAGGAGACATGGTTTCACAGTGAAGAGCCACTGCTTTCACAAGTTCTGAAACTACCAGCCAGTCTTCCCTGAATTTTGGTGTGTGCGAGTCCTTGGTGGAGGTTGCATCTATAGATGTTTTCATGAAGAGAAGTGAGAAGCCAGAAGGTTATAGACAAATGAGGCCTAAGACGTTTCCTGCCAGTAACTATACTGGCAGCAGCCAGCAGATGCTACAGGAAATACGAGAGAGCCTCAGGAATTTACCTAAACCCTCAGATGCTGCTAAAGCTGATCACAGCATGGGCAAAATGCTAACTGAAGATCCTAGACAAGGCCGAAACCCCCCCAAGTTTGTAACCTATCATAAAGTTTTGCAGGAGATAAGAAACTCACTTCTGCCTTTTGCAAATGAAACCACCTCGGCTGTTAAAGGAACATCAGAAGTTAATCGACAAATGCTGCAAGACTTGCAAGCTGCTGGCTTTGATGAGGTGAAATATTTTATTTTCAAAATTCAGACTTCTGCTAACTGTAAACTATTAGTGCACGTTGGAATGTTTGGACAGTGTGTAATCAAAATAGCTCTTCTTCAAAATCTGTTAGGTTTCTACTTAGGACATAGTGAAAATGGTAATAATGGAGAATGAGGAAGAAGAATAGAAAGATTAAGGGTGACTTGGCTTCTTTTTTTTTTTTTTTCCTTCCCATTTTTAAGCATCTTGTGCAGTTTGTTCTTGTGTGGTAGAGGTAGGTTGTTTTGATTGTTTGTACCATTTTAACCAGAGAGAGCTGGGCTCTAGAACATGGATTTTTGTCTCGTACACTCATCAGAAGCTTGGATTGTGCTTAATTAAAATATGTTGATAAAGAATGACCATTCTAAACTGAAAGGCAATATACCAGGTATTTTAGAAGTGACTGTCAATGAGCTTTTCACATCTGTGGCTTATATCAACTCAAACTTTGGGGGGAAAAAATAGGATATCCTTACCTTATGCACTTTGCGAAATACAGATAAAAAAAACAAGGTATGTGACAAAACCAGTTGCAGTGTCTTCTCTGCGATATACTCTCAAAACAAAAATGTCAAGTCTCTTGAAAATCTTGGAGATAAGTAATTATTCTGCTATTATTTACATTATAAGAACAAGGAACTAAGTTGTTTAATTATTTTACAAGTTATCAACTAAACTTAATAAGTGAAAGGAGTTTCAGAAATGGTTTCCAGGAATAAAAAATTAAGACACTTAGAGCTCCTGTGTCTTTACTGGGATTTGCACATCAGAGTAAATTACACCTGGTTTTGTGCCTTCTGTGTAAACTTGAGTACAAAAGCAGATTTTTAAAAAAAACCAAAACAACAAACTAGCAAACTGCTCATCTTTCCAAAGGAAAAAGGCCCAGTACCACAACAGGGATTGCCTTTATAGGAGTGCACTGCTTGTAGTAGTGACCAGCTCACGAATTCTGCTGGTGATGATGCTCCAGTATTTACAGTCATCTACTTCTACCAAGAGTGAGCATCCCCAAAACTGTCAACTGGCTTTTCCTCAACAATGTTCCAGTATCAGGTGCTGACAGTGGTTTTCCGTGTTCCTTTCACTTGCTCAGATACACAGTCCAGACTTTGTTTTCAGTAAGAATGGAAAGATTACATAATGATAAAGGATATTGTAATAATTTTCCTCTGTCTTGTGAGTTGTTCCTGAGGTTGTATTTTCCAGTGTAGTTTTTTTTTAAAAAAAAAACTAGATCAGTTCTCAGATCCATTTTTACAGACTGAACCTGCGGTCATTTTTGCAAGCTGAAGAATGGTATGGGGCTGGATAACAAACTAGAAAAGTGTCTTAAACTGGTATTTTTGTTGGTTATTTTGAAGCCTTTTTCTCCTGTCCTTTGTTCTGAGAATTTTCAGGACACTTGTGTTTATATGGATCTTTTTTCAGGCACAGTGCCAGCGTAATCTGTTCCTGCCATATGTTAGCCTACAGTTGTGTTGCCACAATAGTCCATATGGCATTGGCTTCTGAACACAAAAAGAAACAGAGCTGAAGTTGGAAAGCATTTTTCTTGGTGTAGGGTATTTGGGACAGCAAGTAGGAGTGAAATGAGAATGTATTTTGAGCTGAGGTTGTTTTATGGACTGGATTGTAGCTGGAGTGTGTTGGTCAGCTGTTGATATTTACCTTCTCTATTTTTTTTTTTTTAAATATATTGAATGTCAGAACTTTGCAGTTATTCCCTCTACCCCTCGGGTAACAGGTAGCATTCGGGGTTAAAGCTGAACAGACAGATGGGTACCTATCAGTATCAGGTGTGTGTGTATACATATACATACACACACTGTGTATATAAGTAGTTTTATATATATATAATGTATGTATAAAATAATTATGGGAGATTGCAGTTAATTTTTTTTTTTTAAATAATCATAAATAGCTTATAGAAGATCTGTCTTACTTCTCAGGATTCAAGTTCAGTGCTCATATGTTCTGTGTAAGGTGATACTCTTCAAGACACTGAGAACTATACATGTTGTATGGGTTACCAAGGCTTTTGTTCTACAGCTAGAAGAGAGAGGAATCCTTTGGCTATTACTCAGGTCCTCTGTTTAGTGAAGAGGGAAATAGTATCACTTAAAATATTGCTGGTTTTGTCCTTTGAGATTCAATATGTCTTTATGTCTTTGTCATGTGGGTTTTGGTTTATAAACATGTAGGTGTAGCTTTATGTATTGTAGAATTACTTGGCTAAAAAGGCAATAAATTCAGTTTTGAAACTGATTAACAAGAAAATTAAATGTAGAAATGAATGGCAGGTCCTCTAAGAGTATATTCAAATTGGAAATTAAATACTCTGAACAACTTAGCCTTCTGTTTGCACAGTGATCAAATAGAATACTGGTGCTGAAAATGTACTTCTTTGCAGCAGAGCAAGCTTGCGTATGAGAAGCAGTGGTAAACATAATTGTCTTATGAAGAAGATAAGAGATCAAAAATTGTATCTGCTTTTTCCAGCAACACTAGCTAGTCTGTAAACAATGTAACAACCTTATGTGTATTTTTTTATTTTAAACAAAATTTTAAGATTCTGCTTTGTTCTCTGAATTTGATTATTGTTTCTGAAGGCTCTTTATAATTTTTTGTGTTAGTAGTGTTAAAAATGTACACAGGCGTGGTGACAGTATAAACATGGGTTTGAATTATAAGTTGATGCTGACTGCTTCCCTTCTCATCCCTCCTTGATTTCCCATTGGTTTTAGTAGGAGGTGAATGCTGTCCTGTGTAGATAACCTATTCAAAGGTAATGTGAACTGGTTACTTCGATATGACAAAGTATGGGCATAACAAATGGCTAACAGCAGTGTGCTTAATTGTGGGAAATTACACTATGGATTTGCGTCAGACTTGTTGAGTCAGCTGCGCAAATCCTGTGCGATGTAACTGGGAGAGCAGTGTCTGACTTTTAACCATCCCTGAAATTCTGCCTCAGTTGCTTGACCTTGTGATCTCATTCAAGTCAGTGGAAAACCACTGCTCCATAATGCGTTTTCCATTGACAGAGCTGGGATCAGCCATCAGATCAAAACTTGTGTTTGGATCTCTAAAAACACAGAGCCTAAATGTACTACAAAAATGATAGAATTTCTGCCAGTAATATTGTGTTCATCAGGAAGGTTTCTTAGGGAGAAGCTAATGGATATCTGTTGACAAGAAGTCACGCTGAGTTGGCGGTAGAAGAGGGAGGACACAGTTCTGAATTGCACATGAGGGTACTTTTCATAGAACAGCTTAGGTTAGAAGGGACTTCTGGTCATCGTGTAACTAGCTCTTACCTGCGTGGTGCGTATCGGTGCGTCAAAACAAACTGCACAAATAGCAAAGTGACACAACTCACATCGAACTACAGTGCTTCAACATGTTAACTTTTTTCCCTGAAGATTCAGACTGCATTAGTGTTTTGAAGGATCTGTTGTGGAGAAAACACTTCTAAATTAGTTTTAAATCAATTGAGAGGCATCAGTTACGTACTTTGATAAAGTTAATAGAGAATGTTTGGCTAAATGACCACATTTTTTGGTATTTTTGTAATTTATTTTTTGTATATGATTTTCTCTTTAGGATATGGTTATACAAGCTCTTAGACAAACTAACAACCGTAGTATAGAAGCTGCCATTGAATTTATAAGTAAAATGAGCTACCAGGATCCTCGACGGGAACAGATGGTTGCAGCAGCAGCAAGACCTGTAAATGCAGGTATGAAACCACCAGGTAGGTATGTTCATGGTAACTCGGTACCTCACTGAGTGTATTCCTGTAAGTGCAAAATATAAAATAGCAAATTCCTCCTTCACATGCTTACAGTGGAGCAGAGAAGATGTTGAGATATGTTTCTTTGCTTTTAAAATAGCATGTAAAGTAGGTACTGTCATTGCTCCGAAACATAATTACATTTGACGTGAATTTCTTAAATGTATCTTTTAACTGTGGTTTTGGTGTTCTAAGTATTTTATACAAGGAATTCCATTTACATCTCGTTTTAATGAGTTTTTTTTTCTCCCTCACTGGTGTGATGCCAGTACTTTGTTCTCAGTGTCAGGTGCCCTTTAGAAATCAGTAGTGAGGACTCAATTCTTATTTTTTTTTTCTCTCTTTTCACACACTCGCCCACACAGCAGCGCTATATATGAGTACTTTTGTGTGTATATATTACCTGTATATGTGTGTGTATATATATATATATATTTATATATCATATGGCTACAATGTTTGTATTTTAGGATATCCTGTGTCAAGATCCCACTGTTTACTTAATTTTCTGCCTGGTTTCCAGATTTTACTTGTATAATTTTAAGGCAGACTTCACATTTTTGTAGAAGTTAAGAGACAGACTATAGTTTTAGTAGCAAGAGAGTCAGAATTTTGCTGTTAAACAAACAGTAGCTTTCAAATGCAGCAGAAATACTGAACTTCCGTTTGATTGAAGTTAAGGGCTGGCCTGCCAGCTCTGTAAAGTTATATTTTAAGTTGACTGTGTAGGTTTGAGGAAAAATTGGTAGTGGAGTAGCAAAGTACAGCATTATTTTTGTTTAGTCTGTGAAGCAGGATTAGTCAGTGCTTGTATGAAGCTGCTAGCTAGTGCCACCATTTAGCTGTGATTTTCATTGTTACTTGCAAAGATAATAGTAATTAACACATTCTTTTACTGAAGATACAGTGGTTTTCAGCAGTTACAATGTTTGTGTTTAAAAGTGTTGCAGCAGTATATGCATTTAGGAGTGTTGCAGCAGTAACGTTGTAAAAAGAACAGTAGGACTGCATGCACTATCAATTCTTGGCATATTATTTTGTTTATATGATGCAAAATAGCATCTGAAAAGTAAATATGTTGGTTCTCTCCGTTTCACTTTCATAAAGCTTTGATTCTTACCTCTAGACAATGCTTTTACCCACAAAGACATAACTTTTAAAATGAAAGTGCTTACTCAAATTTCACATAAAAGGAGTATAACAATTTTTGATGAACTGTGTGCATACAAGTGTGTAAGTGGGCCATTTGATTTTACAATGTTCAGTTAAATTTTAGTTTAGGAACACTTGATTTATTGTAAGTGTCAAACTGGAAGGAATACCAACATGACTAAACCTCTTTTTCCCCTGGTTTGTTTTTTCTTGCATATACTGAACGTCTCTGCTGAGAATTGTTTGTACTCATGATTAAAAATACATAGTACGCCTAATAATTTTGCACATTACCGTTTTTTTTCTGTTAAAAATCAAGTGCATTTGCAATGAAGCAAAATGCATCTTCAGAAAAGGGATTGCTAAAAACTGATACTATAATGCATTGCACATTTTTGCTCTTATGCTCTGTACTGAGCATATTGCCATTGCATGTTGTGTATTAATAGAAAGAAGTTTCTCCTGTGAAGTACAGTGGATTATGCTATGTCAGAATTCCCATCCTGTTTCTCTGTAATTAATGCAGGAGAATCAAGTACTTAAAGCAATAAATAGAAAGACTTTCTAATAATGTAAATGCCGTGTTTTCTTCTTGTAAAAGCAGGGACCGTACAGCAATCAGTTAACCGCAAGCAGAGCTGGAAGGGTTCTAAGGAGTCCTTGGTTCCTCAGAGGCACGGCCCTTCCCTGGCAGATGGAGTAGTTTATCGCTCGGAAAGTCCCAGCTCTCAGCCTGACGTAGGACGACCGTTATCTGGGTCGGGCATTGCGGCATTTGCTCAGGCTCACCCTGGCAACGGACAAAGGGTGAATCCCCCGCCTCTACCACAGATAAGGAGCGTCACTCCTCCTCCTCCACCTCCTCGAGGACAGACGCCCCCTCCAAGGGGAACTACTCCTCCGCCTCCTTCCTGGGAACCAAACTCTCAGACAAAGCGCTACTCTGGAAACATGGAATACGTGATTTCCCGTATTTCTCCAGTGCCCCCGGGAGCATGGCAGGATGGATATCCACCTCCTCCTATGAATCCTCCGCCCATAAATTCTTCCACGCAGGGTCAGAGAGGCATGAGTGCTGTCCCCATCGGCAGACAACCAATAATCATGCAGAGTTCTGCCAACAGCAAATTTAGTTTTCCCTCCGGAAGAGCTGGAATGCAGAATGGCAATTGTCAGGCAGAATTCATAGTTCACCAGAATGTGGTGTCTGGGAACTCGGTGAGTCGCCAGCCACCCCCCTACCCCATGAATCCAAGTAACAGGCAGAGTCCCACAGCGCTACAGATGCAGGCGGGAGGATCTGCTCCTCCTTCAGCGTACACCAATGGGAATCTTCCTCAGGCAATGATGGTGCCAAATAGAAATAGTCACAACATGGAACATTATAATATGAACGTGGCTGGAATAGCCACGTCCTGGTCGCAGCCTTCCCCTGTGCAACCGCAGTCATCACCTGGCAATGGGCATGACCTGCCAACATGGCAACCCAGTGTGCCCGTACGGTCAAATTCTTTCAACAACCATCACGGAAATAGGCAGAGCCACTCTGGTGGCTCTCAGCCTTCAGCTACAACAGTAACGGCCATAACGCCGGCGCCCATTCAGCAGCCGGTAAAAAGCATGCGTGTGCTCAAACCAGAGCTACAGACTGCCTTAGCGCCCACGCACCCTTCCTGGATGCCCCAACCAGTGCAAACCGTTCAGACCATTCCCTTCTCTGAGAGTCCATCTACAAATATGGGGGTTATGTCTCCTGTTGCAGAGGCTCCAAATTACCAGGGCCCTCCCCCTCCGTACCCAAAACACTTGTTACACCAAAATCCCTCTGTCAATCTGTACGAGACGGGACCCAAGCTCAACAAAGAGGAGCCACCTATTTTAGTCAAGGAGGATGAGAATGAGAAGAATTATGAATGCGTTGATTCAACAGATAAAGAAAAGAAACAAATTACAACATCACCTGTTCCTGTCAGAAAAAACAAGAAAGATGAAGAGAGAAGAGAGTCTCGCATTCAGAGCTATTCCCCTCAAGCCTTTAAATTCTTCATGGAGCAGCACGTGGAGAATATACTCAAATCGCATCAGCAGCGTTTGCATCGGAAAAAACAACTAGAGAATGAAATGATGCGGGTAAACTCTTTATTCTTTATAAATCTATGACTAGGACTGATTTTAAGAAATACATTTTAATTGTAGAGTGTTTGGATAGTACAGATAAGTAGAACGTTGTGATATATCGTGGTGCTGAAGTCTATTTTTAGGTTTTGCATTTGAGATGTGGCAAGTTCTTCATTGCTTTATGTACTTCATTGTCTTAGAAATTAATTTTTATAAGTAAGATTTTTGCATGTCTAAATGTAGTTCATCTGGCATATGGATGATAAGGCAGCAGAAGCAAAATCATTGCTGCATTAACTGAGATTTAACTACATAGCGCATAGCTTTCTCTTATGGGTTCTGTTTTATCGTGATTTGGGGTGAGTTACATACCATATTTTAATGATCTTTCAATATTTTTATTTTTTTTAAATAAACACTGCAGGTACAAGCAAAGCAGGGACAAGTGATTAGTACATTTACATAGTCACCCAAACTGTGATACCTTATACGTTCTGCAGTTTGTTTCCAGTAGCGATATGGATTTTTAAGTTCAAAAACATAGTATTTCAAAGTTAGGGGGTTTTAGAACGAGTGAGACATGGTACCTTTTGTCTAAGTATTTTATAATCCAGGCTATAAGGATATCTGTTTAAACATGGAGTAGTTTAATGGGATAATAAAAACCAGACATCAACAAAAATATGTTAAATCCACTTCTTTGTGCCAACATGAAGTCAGTGGTTATTTCTGAGGTTTCAGTGTTCTACTAAACCAAATCAAAAGGGTAAAAACTTTAACTGATGTGTATATATATATATGTCATTTCAAAAGAGAAAATTGTGAGAATTAGTGAAATTAAGATTGGCAGAAATGGAAATTCAATGTGTGTTACTTTATATATATATTCTTAACGATTGTAGTTGAAAATTAGACATAAGTATGATGTACCTTTCTATTCTATGAAAGAATGTATTTAGCTTATGCTACTCTCTTAATGTACTGGTTTTTAGATCTTTGTTTTCTTACTCTTTGAAAATTTGAAAGTTTAAAATACTTTGAAAGTATTTTATAAGTGTTTGCTTAATCACAAATATGTAAATGTTAGCAAGATTTCTTCCTGGAACTCTTTCTAGATCTTTATTCTTAGTCTTTTCTCTTTCCTTTTCACTTCCGCTAACAGCTGATTTAAGCTATTAAGGTGTGGGAAGCTTTCCTGAACTCTGTAGCCTCCATCCCTGTGTAGACAAGTAAGATTCTGGAGCAACAGTATTTATTAAGAATAGCATGATCCCTTTTTAGAGGGCTTTGCATGCAATCCTGCATCAAAATTAAGCATGAATTTATTTTTACTATTTCCAAGTACTGAAACGTAAGGTTATAATTAATGTTGATTTGCAGAGTTCACATTCCCTTCTTACTGTGTTGTGTTCCATAGCCTTGCAAGCATAAGTATTACTTGTATGAAAGCACTGATACAGCTTTTCTTCATATTTTTTCTTGTGCATTTAAAGCACCCTAGTAAATGTCTCCTCTTACATGAAATACAGTTTATAATATCTGGACTAGATTTAAGGCTAGGACATATAATTACAGGCCAAAGGTTGGAAAATGGGGTATTATGCTGCAGCAGACCTCTCCTTTTTTATCAGAGTATAGGAGAGGAATCGCACAACAGTAGAGTATATTTGGGGTCTTCATGAGAAGAGTAAAGCGAAACTAGCTCATTGAGTTATGCTCAGGAAGTTTAAGATTAAACAAGTATTGAATCCCTTCTTTCCTCCCTTTTGCTAGGAATTTTAAAAGAAAAAAAACACAACAGAATGCATCCTTACAGAAATACCTGCCTTCACCGGATGCTGTATTTCTAGCATCAGGTTTCCTAGGGAATAGAGTGGAGCTGCCTCAAAAATATTTAAAAGAAAAGCGTGCATTTGGCCAAGAATTATACTAGGTGTCTTTGCTGCAAAGAGAAACTTAAGTCATGATTTAAGCCACAGCAGGTTGAAAAGGGAGCAAAATGAGAGCAAATTGTGTGACATCAGAGCAATTCAGAAAGCTTGGGCCTGGCGTCGACTGGGAGCAGTTGGGGGTGTATGTGTGTGAGCATTTGCGCAGCTGACAAAGTTGGTTACTATTTGGTAAATGCTGTAGCTGAGGAGAGTTCTAGGGAAAATACAGCCATGGAGAGAACAATCAGTTTGAAATTAACATTTGTTTTGATGGATGACAGGAAAAAGTGAAGATGGCTGGGGGTATAGGTGACACTGCGGTACTTGGACTCATTTTTTTGCAATAGAACTAGAGAACAGGTACTAGAAGATAAAGCTACAAGATTTTTGGAGACTGTTTGTAGCTCTTGCAGTGATTAGTTACTGTATCGAGTCTCACTCCTTCCAGGGTTTTGTTGCCTTCTGTATTATATTCTTAGCCAGTTTTCTAACAGATTGCTGGGGTTCAGTTTGTTTGCAAGTGGGGCTGTACTGAAGCGCACTTCATGGTTCAGGTGGGATTTGAGTAGGTGGCCCACCGTTGTCTCAACTTCAACAGGGTCAATTCTTCACATGTTGTCGTGACATTTATAAGTCTTCAGAAATCCCTTCTTCTGCACTGAAGTCTGCCATAACCATGTTCATTCTCAGAAAACTTGAGGTGTTTCTATCCTGGAAGACAGTGCCTGGGTATTTCTGCAGTAATGTGTTGAGAAAAGTTCAACTCCCTACTCCAAGTCAAGAAACTGTCCATAGTTCTTCAAACTACTGCTACCCAGTCCTAAGTGGTACTGTAGTGCCTGTAGGGTACTAACTAACTAACTAAAAAAATTTGTCTCAAATTTGAGACAGCCTTCTCCATTTAGATCTTACTGAATTAATATTCCTTGTGAAGTTTGTTTGGGTAGACAAACATTTCATATGCATTTTACTAATTGCATCTCCTTTGGATCTATCTTTGTTATGATGCCTGTAAGAAATTTTCTGTGTTCTAACAGTATTTTCATTAATGTGACATACAGTATTCTGAAAGCATTTTTAAGATCCTAAATGATAACTGATTAATCTTTTATCTCGCCTTTTTTCTCAGTCACATCTATCGTATTTTGTTTCAAGTTCTGTTTTAAGTTAGTCATCTGTTAACATGCATTTTATACTAGTCTAAACTAGTGGTTACCTAATCCTGATGATGGTCCTGAGCACTGTTATGCAGACAGTATCTTAAACATTTGAAGTATTAAGGAGATAAAATTAACAAGATTTGCTATCAAAAATTGATAAGGTGCGACAATAAGAAATCAAAAACTTCTCAAATAATGCTTTAATAACATTTATGATGTTTGCAGGGATTCAATTTGACCGTGTTCAATTTTATAATCAGAATGTCCAGGAAAGAATAAGGGAATATACTGTAGGTTGAACTTGGAAATCATTGCTCTAGGATGGTGATTTCAAGCCATGTAGGCAGATAAAATAATTGAGATGCTATGAGAAAGCAAGCATATAAGATTTTGAAAATTCTGACAGAAAACAAAAGAATGAATAAACTTCAAACTATGTTGGGCTAGTGTCACAGAGAAAAGAATACAGAAAATTGAAGAAAGATTCTGCTCATGTTAAAACCAAAAGAAGGAATATTCTGATTCCAAAGCCTGAGATTTGCCAAGAAAGATGGCACTGGAATTGAATGGCACTTTAAAGGAACTGAACCAGCAAAAATACACTAGGAGGAAGCCAGGTTGGAAGACGATGAGAATGCTCAGTGTGGTTCATGTAGATAAGAGTTTCCATGTTGTAGGTGATAAGTTACGTGTGGCCTGTGCATGTTTCAGCTGTCAGAATGTTAGCGGTGCTGGACGGAACACTAAGGATGTTTGTTCCAGATAGGGGTGTGTGCGCAGATGGGAGTCAGGAGCTGATAACCGTGGGGAGGAGGGAGCACCTTCAAAGAACTGACTCTGCTCAGCTAGTTGGTGTGAAGAGTGGAGAGCGATAGAGAGAGTGGGACTGAAGTCCTGTTAGAAAGACGTGGGTTATGTGATAAGAGGGAAGATCAGGTCTTGGCTTGTGGCAGAGGCACGTGCTCTGTGTGGGTGGACAGTAGGAAACAGGGCCGTATGCGTCTGGTTTGTGTAGCTACGCAGGGAAGTGTGAGAGTTACGTCCTCCCTTCTGCGACTGAAATTCCACCGACATGCTCTAGCAAGCCTGGACAGTGGGACCCTTTCCCACGGCAGCTCCTTAGTTAGCCCTCAGGGACTTACTGCTCCTAGGCTTGTCTTGGCTTCTTTTAGCTCTGCAAAGAGAATCAGGGAGGCAGCTGATGCACACTGCTATTAGATATGTATTTTTTGCCGTGGTTTTCATTGGTGGTTTGCATATTGCCCTGTCTCCTCTCTGGAACCTGCCCCCTTCTCAAATCCCTTCTGGTGCATGGCACCTCATGCGTTTTGCTGTTGAAAGTGATCATGTTTCGTTTTGTATCACTCCTATACTTTTCCTAGAACCCTAATGTGTAAATTAAAACAAAACAAACCCCCTTTAAGTGTTATTTCCCATGTTGTATATAAATATTCGGTTTGCTTTGCCTAAGCCTTGCAATTATAAGAAGATCACCAAGAGTTAAGAGTACTGTTCACTCCAGATTTAATTCTGTTTGCTGCACAGGTTGGATTGTCACCAGAAGCGCGAGATCAAATGAGGAAAATGTTGTGCCAGAAAGAGTCTAATTATATTCGGCTAAGAAGAGCTAAAATGGACAAATCGATGTTTGTAAAAATTAAAACCCTGGGAGTTGGTGCATTTGGAGAAGTTTGCCTAGCGAGAAAAGTGGACACTAATGCTCTATATGCAACAAAAACTCTGAGGAAAAAAGATGTCTTGCTTAGAAATCAGGTTGCTCATGTTAAAGCTGAGCGGGATATCCTTGCAGAAGCTGATAACGAATGGGTGGTTCGCCTGTACTATTCATTCCAAGATAAGGACAATTTGTACTTTGTAATGGACTACATTCCAGGAGGTGATATGATGAGTCTTCTAATTAGAATGGGTGTCTTTCCAGAAAATCTGGCACGGTTCTACACGGCAGAGCTTACTTGCGCAGTTGAAAGTGTTCATAAAATGGGCTTCATCCACAGAGATATTAAACCTGATAACATCTTGATAGACCGTGATGGTCATATTAAATTGACTGACTTCGGGCTCTGTACAGGTTTTCGATGGACCCACGATTCAAAATACTACCAGAGCGGTAAGACAAATGTGAAAGGTTTCTTTGTTATTTTATTGATGTGTCCATCTTTGCAAGAAATTAAATGAGTAGAAAGATGACTGTACTGTTTCATTTCTGAATAATATCACATGTTACAGTATGTCTGCACACCAGTCAAAGAAAGCAACATTTACTTAGGGTGAGTAGTGTGAGCATTGATTCGTTAAGGGAGAAGGAGTGAGCTATGCTGCTCTAAGTTTCTCCCGTTAGCGGCTTCTGAAATTTGGAGAGAGAAAATCCCAGCAGTAGTAAGATAACAACAGCCCTGACTTTGTTTTGATACTTTCAATATTGCTTTCTTTTCTGTTTACATAAGGGCAGTAGCAGTATACCCACTGTGCACCCAGTGTAGTTGGAAAAATTGAGAAAAGATCAAACTCGATGCTTTCTCACAGTTATGGCAGAAATTAGCCTTAAAAAAACAGTGTCCTCAAAAGCTGGTATTTTATATCATAAGCAAAAAGTCAAAATCCTGATATTGATGACAGTTTTAGCTCTCAAATTGAGCACTGAAATTGAAACACATTCTAACAAGAAAAGTTAACAGATAAAGAAAATTAGTTCTTCTCTAGTCTGACATCTTTCTCAATTTTAGTGTCTTTCTCAATTATAGGTGATCATGCACGTCAAGACAGTATGGATTTCAGCAATGAATGGGGTGACCCAGCAAATTGCAGGTGTGGAGATAGGCTGAAGCCACTGGAACGTAGGGCTGCGCGTCAGCACCAGCGCTGCCTGGCCCATTCGCTTGTCGGCACACCCAACTATATTGCTCCAGAAGTGTTGTTACAAACAGGTAATGCATTTTTGCAGTGTACTCTCACTGCAAAGTAACTGATATTTGGGTAGCTTGCTTTACCTTTCTTACACTGACGTTTTTCCCAAGTATATGCTGTTTTGACAAAGAATAGTTAATGTGGAAATCTTAAACAAGTATTGAATAGAATTCTCTTGTGAAGCTGTTCTATTCTTATAAATGCAAGTTTAAAATTAACCTAATGCTTTGACTACCTTGTTTTGACTTCATTTCAGGTTACACACAGTTGTGTGACTGGTGGAGCGTTGGAGTAATTCTCTTTGAAATGTTAGTGGGGCAGCCTCCATTCCTGGCACAAACACCCCTGGAAACACAGATGAAGGTAACTTTAAAAGTCAGATTTTAACAATCTGAAAAAGCAAGCTTGGAATCTACATAGTCTTTCTAATTAATAATGGAATCAAAGGTGATGAGAGAGCTGTTCTATCCATGTTACAAACTAAGAAAAATTTAAACTCTACATTACTGTGGTGGTGCACTTAGTTGTAAAGGGACTTCAGGGACCACGTTCATATCTTTTATCTGGTCATGCAGTAACTAAAAACCCCACATTTCGGATCTCAGCTGTTCCCTTTCACTTCTTGCACCTGTTCTAGTTACTGTTTCCACTTTCTTTTCCTCTCCTCTTCTGGGCTCTGAGTATTCTTTTCCCACCACTTGTCCTCTGCAGCTGCTCGCCTGCAGGGGATTTCCTTTGGTGATGTTTCTGCAGATGCTCAGTGTGGAGCTCAGGTGGAGGAGCAGCAGGTGACTGTGGCAGCTCAGGGTCACTGGCAGCTCAGAGCCATTGCTCCCTTCCCTCCTGAGCCCCAGCTGGTTCAGAGAAACCACCAAGGTGATGTTCTGCACGTGCCATTTTGGCAAAACTGTGCTCAACTAGTTGGCTCAGTTTTAGTGCAGTACTGATTTTTTTTTTTAACTTTTATATCTGTTAATCTCTTCAGTGCATCAAATAAACAAAAATTTGTTTGCCTCACCACCTGTTTGAGACTGTAAGGCATGTGTCTGATTTCAGGTTCCAGGTCCTGAATTTTATGGTATCTTTGTTATATCTGGGTTATTCCATGCCAGACTCTAGCTTAGATTTGGAATGGGAATAAACTTTACTGTTTGCCAGATTTCCGGACAAAGTGTTCGTTGTGTTTCTGAAAGAGCGGCTTCACATTCTCCCTCCCTAGAGTGAAAATGCTTACGTGTGTTGAATGTTTCCTTTGTGGCTGTTCATCTTTTCTTTTGGTTTATTGTTCTAATTTTCACTGTGTCTTTTCCTTTTTATGAAACTGTAAATACGAGTAACACCTCTTTTTGCTTTAAAGGTTATCAACTGGCAGACTGCACTTCACATTCCACCTCAAGCTAAATTGACTCCAGAGGCCTCCGACCTTATTATTAAACTTTGCCGAGGACCAGAAGATCGTTTAGGCAAAAACGGTGCAGATGAAATAAAAGCTCATCCTTTCTTTAAAACAATTGATTTTTCAAGCGATCTACGGCGGCAGTCTGCTTTCTATATTCCAAAAATTGCTCATCCTACAGACACGTCAAACTTTGATCCAGTTGATCCAGATAAATTGTGGAGTGATGATGATAAGGAAGGGAATAGAAACGATACACTTAACGGCTGGTACAAAAATGGAAAACATCCAGAACATGCTTTTTATGAGTTCACCTTCCGAAGGTTTTTTGATGACAATGGCTACCCATACAACAATCCAAAGCCCATTGAGTATGAGTATGGTAGTTCCCAAAACTCAGAACAGCAGTCAGATGATGATGATGATGATGATGATGAACAGGCAGGTAGAGGAGTTCAAAATCGTGACTTGGTTTATGTTTAGTAGAGGAACACAGATTAAAAACTAAATAAACTTATTTTGCAGCTGCAGCTTTTGAAAAGTCTTGTCTCTGAAGTGAATTGAGAGAAGATTGCTAGTGTTAAACTTTTATCCTGGTGTTCTCAAACCAGGACGACATGCTTGTGCTTTTTTTATTTTTTAAACACTAGGAAAACTGTGTCTTCTGAACATTTTGTTTCCCTAGAATACAGGGAAATCCTTCTCAAATATTAATTTATTCCAGCATTGTTAATTGTTTAATTTGGAAGAAAATTGGTGTTAAGTGAAAAAAAAAAATCACTTGAATTTTATTATCTGTTCTCTGTACTCTAAGTACTGAAAACAGGACATAGGGATTTTTTTTTTATTTTTTTTTTCCTGACATGTTGCCTGGTATCTATTTGTACAGGTACTGCATAATTTTAGAAAACAAATTTACACTTCAGAATTTTTAATGCCAGGGTGGTTTTTTTTTTTCTTGCATTGACCAAATATAAAACCTACTTTCCACTAATAAAGTTCTCTGATACATTTCTAGAGAGGAAGAAAAAAAAAAAGGCTGCTGTAACCTCACTTCTCACTGTATTTAGCCTAATTATTCACAGTGTTGGAAAAACTGAGCCATCTCTCTGGTGAAATATTTTCAGCTGTTGTGGTAGTGGCATAGTTCGCAGCTTTGGAACAAGAAAGTGTCAGTCTTGGCTGTAGTGTGATTGTAAAGTGATAAAACATTAGAATGAGTATTTTATTAAATAATGATTGAGTTTGCTATTAGTAACACTGTAGCATAGGACTGATACTCTCAAAGCAGAAGGACTGCTCACTGAGAAGCCACTTGGTTGTCTCCTGCCATCGCTTCTCCTATAGTTATGAGACGAAAATAAGCCTTTAGGAAAAACACTACAACCAAACTGTACAGTCCTGCTTTACTTGTAATTTTTAATTTGAAAAATAAATTCTTGAATAATTTCTTATTACATGTTTGAGGTAGCAATGGGAAAAGATTGTAAATCGTGGCTTTTGAGACTGTTATTGTGGAGACCAGTTTCATGTGGCTTTAACAGTTTTCCTCCTAGTTATGGTTCCAGACAGCAAGGAGAAATGTCAGGCACCACACCAGCCTGTCTGAGCTGTCAATACACCACAGTCGGGGATCTGTCTTTCACAGCCCCGTTCAGAACAGAATTAGGAGCTTACGGCTATGTCTGCTGCGTTCTGCGTTGCTGTTCCCATAAGCTGCTGCAGCAGGTGAGCAGGCATCCCCTGGGGTCTAGGGTACTGGCTCCTCCCTGGGAGCAGGGAGGGGGACAACCCTCTAAGCATCTTCCTTGGAGACGAGACCAGGAATTACAGGAGAGAGACAGAAACGTTTACGTTTTTGTTTATTTTTTCCTCTCTCGCTCCTTTCTCCTGAAGCTAACACAGTGGTAAAGAGAATGCACTATTTTTAGTAAACTTTATGTATTTTAAAACATTTCTTCCTCCTTGGAATTGAATTCCAATGGATAATCTAATAATGTGCCTGCAAGCATTACTGCTTTCTTAAATTATCTGTGCCATTGCACTGGCATTGTGACTATCTGAAGATCATCAAACTGGTGTTCACAGCTGCTATTGCAGCAAACGCCAGGTATTAGTTTCCTTTTCTCACCAAACTTAAGAAATTCTTGTGTGGCCTTTCTGTGGTCCAGTTCAGTGTGTTTCTTTGTGCCGGTGCAACTGTGCTAGATACTTGGTCAGTGAGAAAACCACTTGGTGATTAGCGTTCAGAGGTTTCTTTCTTGTAAGTGTGTTCATTTGAATGATCCATTTTCCACCATGGTCATTTGTAGTGGCATAAACAAGGAAAAGAGTGAACTGCAGGAAAGAGGGTTGGCAGTGGGGAAACTTCTGAAACAGACTTGGTCATCAGAGAAAACCTCTGAAGTTCACCCCTCTGCTCGGAAGTGCTCATCATGGTTAAGAGATGGTTATGAAACATCGTTTTTGTTTTTTCAAGCAGGCATTTGGTTACTTTCTGTAATGAAAATGGGTTTGTAGCTCAATAAACCAGTTCCTGTTCTGCCTGCGGAACAAGTATATATATTGAATAAAACTATTCCTGTTCTGTTCCACAGCTGTTGAAATAGAATAGCTTTTAAGATTCATTTCATTTAGCTTAAATATTACAAAATGACTGCAGTGATAAACTACTCCATTTTATATATTATGTAAAAAGGATTGTTTTCTATGTAAATAAACTTTAAAGATTGTCCTCCTTCATAGTAAGTATCCCAGTAAAACTGGTCTACTTGTCTTGGAGTAAAGTATAATATATTTCTGGTTAAAGGTAATTTAATCAAGCCTGCCTTACCATTTGTGAAGTGTGCAGAGAAAATCATGTTATTTCTTCATTAAATTGACTGTTAAAATTGCTTTTTTTATCTGAGTATATTTTTCCTTTGCCCACATTGTATTATGGTATATTCCTGTTTAACACTATAACTGGTCTTTAGCCAATGTGTTTAAAAACAGGACAAAAAAGGGTCTTGTAAAGGCACCACAGTTCCATACAATTGCTTCAATTACAGGAAATTACTGAGTCTTTTAAGAACATGTGCAAGTACTGAAATATTAAATACTATTTTACTATTTTAAAACAAATATTGGAAGAGTTGACATGTTTAGAATTTGGTAGATGCTTCTGGCATTCTGTTACCTTGGTTTAGAAGTTGTAATATATCTTGTTTGAATTTTGCCACCTATATGCTGCAGTATTACATATTTCCTTGTAAAAAAGCAGTGTGTTACAGTCCAAGTTCTCTGAGAAGGTTAGGTAAATATTGTCACAACTCTCCAGTGTGCTATGCCTTTACCCATGTTTTGAAACTTCATGTTTCATACAGAGATTCGGAGTCTATTGAGATTCTTCATAGCTGCTGCTTAAAACTCCTGTGTTTCACTGGTGACTTACGATGGGGATTGATTTGTGCAGGCAGTTGAGAAGAGAGCCTCCTTACCAGCAGCTGTGGAACTTTGCAGTGAGTTTTAGTTCAGGTTACTTTCACTTTGTAAAGCATGAAAATGGATTTATTTTTTTTTTATGTGCCCTTGTATGCATATTAATTGTATTTATAAAATGGTCTATAATCCTATAACTGTACTGTAAATACTATTTGATACTCGGTGGCGTTCTATCCTAGGGCAGGCCCTCTTGCTGTACCTTTTCTACCCTTGATTTGTAATAGAATCTATAGAGTATATGGCTAGAACGTCTCTTTGAGACTGACGTATCTTCTGCTGTTGCAAAGCTATGAGTGGGAATGATTTATTTAGACTCCTTTTAATATTATTCAGCTAATAGGCAATGCAGTGGGTGGGTTCCTAGATGATGCTGCTGTCACCCATGATACTAGTAGGCTTTGGTTTGATGTCTTTAGTGTTTCAGATGAGACCTGTGATCTGTTTGCTTTAATTCAGCCAAAGCAAAAAGATAATAAATTCGGTCAGTGTTTTAGTAAAATGCTTGAATGCCTTAAGATGCTCTTGATAAAGGCACTATTGAAGTTTACTGATTTTTATATATCTATATAGACACATATAGATATTTCATGTGTGTATATGTATATATAATGTCTTTTTTGTATTATAAATATACTTCTGACTGTCGGTTCTTTTGGATCTTTCAATTAAATTCATAGACCACTGCACAATTCTGCTTAAGCAAATTATTCCTTTATTAGGTGCCTGGTTAGTAAAGTTAACAATCTTGCTTTATCTCACGGCCATAGTAAGTTACTCACTGGTCCTTTGAGTGTTCTGTAGTTGTGTCTGTCATGATGTCAGTGTCCCCTTTTGCCAGGTCTCTGCATACCTGTAGTCCAGCTACAGACTGATCTCTGCAAGTCCCTTGGTATTTGTATAAAAAGAACGTGCATCTTCTATGCCGACGTTGCCAGTCAGTACTCTGGGGCATCCGTCTCCTCTGTGCAGGAGTACCAGCTTTCGCATTTGTCTGTGCCCAAGAGCTGAGGAGCTGAGGCTTCCTGGCCTCTGCTGACTGCGGTTAGCACAGTGTGTGTATTTGACCTGGGGGTATATGGGTGAATAGTTGCGTTGCCACTTATTTGAAAGTTCCTTCAGAATAAGAGAATTCCAGCACTAACTGAGCTTAGCAGCTACTGGTAATCAGGGACATTCCTGAGTTTTAGAAACTGATTCTGTTTTCTCAGTATCACTTTCTGTAGCATAACACCTGCTGGGGTAATAAAAAAATACAATGAATATACGAAGTGGAAATCCTTGTTCTGGCTAATCAAATAATAGATGTTAACAGTAGTTGCCCAAATGCATTATTTTTCTTCTCCTTCACTGCCCTCTCCTCCGAGTCCCCTTAACGCTGCGACAGCTCTAGTGATTAACAAGAAAATATACATGTTTAATAGGAGAAATATTACTGTTCTCAAGCCTGTTCTGAAGAGCATACATTTTGATGTGCAAGAGTTCAATT
>NW_009726371.1:0-397 GCF_000703405.1 Apaloderma vittatum | reverse complement strand
TGCTCTTGCCCTGTCCTCTGCTGCCTGTTCCGTCAAAATAATTAAATCTTACGTTATTTATTATGCATATATTATATACCATGAAGCTATTCCTTTTCTTGAGAGATACAACAACGCATTGCAGCTTTCACGTGTATTAGGAGGGAAAATTGCCTTTGGGAACATCCACATCTCAAACTACTGATGCAGAAACCTCTTCCTGCAGAGTCCGTGTTCTATCCGAATTCTTCTTTTGTTGGGCCGTGGAGTGCAGGTACAAGCAGCGTTTCTCATTCGTTAGGTGCCTGCAAGCGGCAGAAGGGTAAATCCCTCCAGGTCTCATCAACCAAGTGATGCGATACAGTAACAGTTTGGCCAAAATTTGCCCTCAACGGCCGCCGCCAACGGCTTTCAAACG
>NW_009726370.1:0-451 GCF_000703405.1 Apaloderma vittatum | reverse complement strand
CGGGAGAGGCCGGCAGCGATGTGGAGGCCACATCCCCTGCCCCGGCGGGTCCCCTCGATGCCGAGCTGGCAGTTTCTGCCCTGGCCGGGGCTGCTGAGGAAGAGCCTCTCGCTTCTACAGCCCAAGAGGAACCGAAGGCACCGGCTTCTCCCGGCTGTGGCGAGCAGCCCACAGAGGCAGAGGCAGAGAGCCAGGCCCCCGCCCCAGCCAGGGCCGTGCCCGAGGATGACCAAGGTATGTGCCCGAGTTGAGTGTCGCCCTGGCGAGGGCAGACCTGGCCCGGCCGTCCTGGTGAGCAGCACCTGGGCCAGGCCGGCAGCAGTGCGAGCAGGGGGCTGTCCCTGCCCCGGCCACCCCTCCCCGGGGAAGCCCTGGCTGGGGGCACAGGCAGGAGCTTGCCCGTTGCCCGCCCAGCCCCTCACCTGCACTTTCCTTCCCCCACAGACATCGC
>NW_009726369.1:0-1921 GCF_000703405.1 Apaloderma vittatum | reverse complement strand
AGCTGTGACAGTCCCCCTTGTGTCCCTGGTGTGTGTGGGGCACAGGGATGTGGACCTCCTCCTACTGTCTGAGGTCAGAGGGGGCTGGAAGGGGAATGTCTATTATGCCCTCCTATTCAACTTGGGCTCAGGGGGAGCAAGGCCCATGTTCTGGGGACCCCAGACCCCCATGTCCTTGGACACCCTGCTAGCCCCTCGCCTCTTCCCAGGAGATACTGGTGGGGAAGTACGGGGAGGAAGCGAAGCTCATCTACGAGCTGCAGGACCAGGGAGGGGAGCTGCTGGCCCTGCGCTATGACCTGACTGTATCCTGCCCTGTCGAGGGGATGGTGACACAACTGAGAGCGCTGCCAGCGCATCGTGTTACCCTCGCTCTGCCTGTGGGTCCGGTTGGGGGTGAACGAAACCCCCTTTCTGCCAAGCAGTGGACACTCCAGTTGGTCTGGCTGTCATTGGTGCGACCCTACCTCAAACCACCCCAGACCCAGTCCAGGATGTTTGGAGCAAGCAGTGGGCTTTGCTGCCAGCATGAAGCGAGTATCCATGCCGGGCCTTCTCCACCTCCATGTCTAACTGTAAAGCTCTCCTCTTTAATCTCTATACGTCTGTGTTATACATTGAATTCTCTCTGAACGCACTGTGATAGTGGCGAAACAACGTAGTAAATGTCCGCGTTTACAAGGTGTTGTACCCCGGTTCAGAGGAAGGACATGGAGTTGTCCTCGTGTCTATTGGTCTATTGTACTCATTGTCAGCCTGGGCTGATGAACTCCCTGGAGACTGGGGAGCTTCTGGCAGAGGGAAAGGGGGTCACGGTGCTTTGAGGGTTCAGCTTTCTGCAGCTCCACGTCCCTTTCCTTAACTCCTGGGGGCCCCAGGTGCCCTTCGCTCGCTATCTGGCGATGAACAAGATCACCAACATGAAGCGTTACCAGGTTGCTAAGGTCTACAGGCGGGACAACCCGGCCACGACCAGGGGCCGCTACAGAGAGTTCTACCAGTGCGTGAGTGTTGTGGTGGCTTCCATGTGTGGGGCAGGAGGGCTCGGAGTGGGGGACACAGGCGGAGGTTTCACCGTCTGGATATGATGGGGCCACGTGCCACGCATGCCTCGGCTGTGCCAGGAACTTCTGCCACTTCTTCTGCTCCCTCCGCTCAGGATTTTGACATCGCTGGGCAGTTCGACCCGATGATTCCCGACGCCGAATGCCTGAAGATCGTGCATGAGATCCTGAGTGACCTGCAGCTTGGGGACTTTGTCATTAAGGTGAGATCCGAGCCCTCCCTTCCCGTGGAACTGAGGGACTGGTGGAAAGGCATGAGAAAACGCCAAGAGCTGCAGCTTTCCCATACCTCTGAGGCAAAAAGAAATGGTGGCGGGGGAGGATCTCCCCTGAGCTAAGCGTGCCTCTTCCCACCATCCAGGTCAATCACCGACTGGTTTTGAATGGTGTGTTGGCCATCTGTGGCATCCCAGAGAGCAAGTTCATTACTACAAGTTCTGTTGTGGATAAACTGGACAAGGTAAGAGTTGTGCTGGCGGGGACATTGTTTCCGTCCTCAGGGAGAGGGATTGTCTCTGGCTGGGCACTGTTGTGGCTGTTCTAGTCATGTGGAGGTTCACAGCAGGTAAATTGCTGATATTTGTAAAGGATTTGGAGAGCTCTTGGACGTAGTTAAGAGTGAAGCCCGGTGTTTCCAGCAGTTTCTGTAAATAAATCCTGTGAGGGAGACATGGAATGTTAATGAGATTCCTGACTTCTGTATTCCCCCCTGTGTTGGGAATACGTGGGCTGGTGGAGACAGTGGGTGATGAGAACATTCTGCAGCAAGGGATGTTCTTCTCCCCCCTCACAGATGTCATGGGAAGAAGTGAGGAGCGAGATGGTAGGAGAAAAGGGGCTCTCTCCCGAGGCTGCAG
>NW_009726368.1:0-1545 GCF_000703405.1 Apaloderma vittatum | reverse complement strand
TTGGTGTCCCAGTTCCGGTCCCTGTCCCCCTCCCCATGCCCGCTCCAGTCCTGCTGCTGCCTCCGGCACCCGCTGCGCTTACTGCTAGGGGCCAAGTAGTTTCTGTGACACACGCCGCACCGTTGAATAACGTTTGAGCATTTGGCCCCTGATGGCATCCCCGGGAAGATTGCCTGGGCAAGAAGTTTGGGGTTTATAATTGTGCTCCGTGGAAAACAGACTTGCATTTGTATTGTATCTTCTCTGAAGATAAGTTTTTTTCAACTATTAATTTTTTTTTCACTCTATTGATTAACATACTCTCATCCTCTGTTGTAAGTACTGCAGTAACAGCTTTAAAATTTTTTTTAATGAAATCTGTTCACAGAACAGAAGATCATATGAGGTTTCAAGAAGCTAAAGCATAGCAGTCCATCTCTAAATTATCAACCATTCTTCTTGTTTTCTCCACGCCTGGGCAGGAGCTGTTAGGCTCAGAAGCAGACCTCTTTCGCCTTCCAACTGAAAGAGACGGCTTCCTTGCAAGCCTGCCTTCCTTCCAGGTTCAGAAACGCCTGGACTACACGACTCACACAATAATTTAACTCTTTGCACCCTCTTGGTACAGCCTCTCGAGAAACTTGGAGCAAAACAGCTGTAGGGGCTTGTAAGCCAGTGGCATCTCCCATAGGCCAGGAGATAGCTGCCCTGGTCTGCAGATCAACCTCTTGCCTCAGCCAGCGCGTTCACCAGCTAATTTAGGGCCATTCCCGTGTAATAATAGGATTTATCCAAATGCAAATCCGAAGCCTGAGGCTTGGGCTGCTCTTGATTTCTTTAGTGAGGGCCCAGGCGCTTTCCCCACCGCGGGAACCCCCCTCCCTCAGGGGCCGAGCCTTGCAGTGGCCACTGTCCCCTGGGGGAAGCAAACGCAAAGTCTGACCTCACTTGATGTATCGCGACTGATCCTACCGCAAAACGCAGGGTCCTCGTACGTACCGGGCTGCCTGAAATCTGGAAGGAAAATCGTTAAAACCAATCCTTAGCGGGACAAACCAGGGCACTGCAATGAACACCAGTGATAATCGTTTCGTAATCGATTGCTTGCAAACTGCTCGGGTCCCTCGGGCAAAACAGCAGATGTCCCTCCCTCAGCCGATACACACACACAAACTCCCCCCGCCTCCCTTTCCAAAAACGTGCGGAGGATTAAGTGGTTAATAATAAACAGGATTTCAGATCCAGTTTGCCTGACAGCGTAAGATAGAAAATACACTTTGCGAGTTCAGTGAGATTAAACAAGAAAGAGGCAAAAAGCACGAATAAGCGGCTGATGCGAAGACCCATAAATGTCAAAGACTGTATCTGTGAAAAAGCAGAACTACCAAACGAGGGTCGTAACAAGACCAAACCTCGCTACGTAACTTAGTTATAGCATGTAACTTAGTTATAAAGTCGAACCATTATATTTCCTCAAAATCCCAAATTGGGATACCAATAATCACCCAGATTACCTGGATTATTATTTTTTTTTTAATTTCTTCACTAAAGACAGAGTAAATTCTG
>NW_009726367.1:0-3764 GCF_000703405.1 Apaloderma vittatum | reverse complement strand
TGATTCTGTGATTTTCTATCTTACATTTCGAAAGAGCTTTCCACAAGAAAAGGTCTAGGGATTTACTTATGTTTGAAGGAAAGCTGAAATTAACTTTGCAAGTGTAATACTAATCACTTACCCTATGTTGTGGCTAGTGATAGGTACTCGAATCAGTTCCAGTAACGAGGTTCCACCACCTAGTTCCCAAAAGTGAGCTATATCTTTAGGCTGTAAAACAGTTTCTTTATGTTAGAAATGTGTGCTTCTGTGCTACACCAAGACAAGATCTTCCATCTGATAAACTTGCTTTTCATGCAAATGACTCAGCACAGTTTCACCCGTATTTTCTGAAGAATGAGAAACGAAATTAGAAACTCCCCATGTTCAAAAACTCCCATACAACACTTAGGAAAGACTCCTGACACGTCTATGACTGTCTTGATAAACAACTATGGTAAAGTAAAAAAGTCAGGAAGCAGCATGATTAATGATAAATATTAAAAAATCAGGTTCTCTTCCCTTTCTTCTTGGTTATTGCAGCTCAAGACTAATACTCTTTGAGAAGTTTGCCACTCGAGAAGCAACGACTGTCTACCTTTGCGCTTAGTTTCTGGAAGAAGTTTTAAAGGATTTTTATCCTTCAGAGTTAGATTTTTCACTCCCTCCTTTCAGAAACAGAACGGCAATCACCTGCAGCCACAGTTACTGCTCCTGGGCAGGGTTGTGCAGTGAAGGGAACAGGTTCAATATTCCCATTAACATAATCTGCAGTGCAAAATTTAGCAGTATGGACACATGACCCAAAAATTTAATTATAATTTAACATCCTCCAAAATAACTGCTTCTCTCACAAACTGGTTATAAAGTACCTTCGTTGGTTTGTATTCTTTTTAACGACAAATTTAAAAGCATGTGTACTATGCTACAATGGGAAAATAAAAGCCCTCAAACACAGTAGACAAGGTAGTTTTTATAGATGAAGCAGATTGCTTTGTGTTTTTTTTGGTCTCTGAACTACTGCATTTTAGCAAGAGGGAAAAACATTTTACAGATCAAAATATAAAATTAAGCTAGCTAATTTAAATAAAATTACATTAAACCCCTAAGATTCTTATACATAATAATAAACCACATATTTTTATATGTGTGTATATACATAAATAAAAAGATACAATAAACAATACTTTCTGGATACTCACTGTATTGAGTCTCCTTGTCCTTCTTCCAAAAGTATATTCCAAAGCTAATGTTGGCTTTGGAGTCTCTTCCCTGTGCAAGGAAAAATAACTTCAATTTCTCAAGATCCTCTAAATGAAAAAAGTTAATTCTACAGTTAATAAATTACATTTACCAGTCAGTTCAGAATTTGGCTTAGAAATAGCAGTACAGAGAAGGACAACAGAGAAGACAACAGTAGCACCACCAACCTGAATTGATGGTCATTCAAGTTCTCTAAAACTGGAGAAGAAGGACCAAAGGAGTCAGATTACAGGTAGTAATTAAGGAAAAGAAGCTTATCCATACCTGATCAACCCATCACAGAATGCAACATCTGTATAGACATATTATGTATTATCACACAATATAACTATTTACATAAAATTCTAATCCACAGCTGAAAACTACTTTTAAAAATATAACACATACCTCTCAAGACACCTCAGTATAATAGTGGTCTTTCCCTGGAAATCAAAAACAAAGAAGAACATTACTGTACTGTCAGTAAAGGGTAAAACTTGTGTTGTTAAATGAAACTCACTCATTTAACATTTCAGTAATAAAGTACCAGAAAAGTGTAAACTCATGTAATTGTTTGTAGCCTAATAGTGGAAACCCAGCTGCCAGCTTTCTGTCAGAATCAAGTTACACGACCATTATTATAATTATAAACTAGTAGAGATGACAAATACAGTAATAGGAATAGCATGCTTAAAACCAGACATCAGCGATCAACCTGACCAGCTCCATTAAACTGTTTAACAGTTTTCAGTTATTAATAATGTATTTACATAATGTTTGGTTTCCACTGGAATTAATTATTACTGGTGAGATGGAAATAAAAAGAATGTCTAAAATACAAGTAAACATATGGTCTTTACACTGCTGAAATTCAGACACAGAGTACCATGCCATACTGAAGGGGCTAACACTCCTGTGACTTTTACTATCTCAAAAATCAGTAAATTTCAGGTAAGTCTGAAAAGTCATATTCTCTCTCTGAAAAACATATTTTAAAAATTGCTGATTAAGAGGTTGCATATGTACCAATCCTTCCAAAATAAAAATTGTATTTTTAAAAATATTACTCACTTGGTCAAAAGGGCAAAAAATGAAATTGATAATGACCAAACTTATGGGACAATGTTAAAACAACCTTAGGCACGTGCAATCACTGGTAAGGCAGGTTCAGATAGGTCTGACATAATTCAGACACTGTTCATAGCAGCTTGTCAAGGACTCTATCTACAACAAAAATGGTGTCAATGCACTTAAGCCGGATTGTTACCAGTTAAACATTTACAAGCGGAGATCTGAGATGTCAATAAGTAAAGAGAGCAGCATTATTTCTGGAAGTTACTTTCACAAAAATTAATGGAGCCAAGCCTCAAAGAATTAGCACATCATTGATAACGACAACGGAAGATTTGACTCCCCAAACCATAAACTTGTCAGGTATTTTCCCTGACACAAACTATGTTTGAAAAGCACATAATTGTACAGTATTTAACATTACCCCATTTTTGTTTCCCATAAATAATAATGATTTTTCCCAAACTTCTGCAGGCTTGCCATCATCGTCAGGGTTTTCTCTCTTCTCCACTTCGGCTATAGCAAGATCCCATAAAGTATCACTAGTTGGAAAAACAAAAGAGGAGTGTCACAAAAGAAAAACAATAGAGCCTAAGCCATAATTCTTGGGGAAAAAATCTAAATGCATATATGAAGGGTAGTGTGGGGTTTTTAATATTACTATTACTTCTAAATTTACTATTATTAAGAAAAGTATATCCAGCAGGTCTAGGGAGGTTCTCCTACCCCTCTACTCTACCCTGCTGAGACCACACCTGGGACACTGTGTCCAGTTTTGGGCTCCCCAATTCAAGAGAGACAGGGACCTCCTGGAGAGAGTCCAACGGAGAGCTACGAGGATGATTAAGGGACTTGAACATCTCTCCTGTGAAGAGAGACTGAGAGAACTGGGGCTGTTTAGCCTTGAAAGGAGACAGCTGAGAGGAGACCTTATTAAGGTATATAAATATCTGGGGGGTGTGTGTCAGGAGGAAGAGGACAATCTCTTCTCAGTGGTGCCCAGCAATAGAACAAGAAATAATGGGTTTAAGTTAGAACATGGGAAGTTCCACCTCAACCTGAGGAGAAACTTCTTCACTGTGAGGGTGACAGAGCACTGGCACAGGCTGCCCAGAGAGGTTGTGGAGTCTCCTCCTCTGGAGACTTTCAAAACCTGCCTGGACGCGTTCCTGTGTGGCTGCCCTAGGGCATCCTGCTCTGGCAGGAAGGTTGCACTAGATGATCTCTAGAGGTCCCTTCCAACCCCGAACATTCTGTGATTCTCTGATTCCATGATTCCCATCAGATGCCCTCTGCTTGTCAAAGTGCTGCTTCTAGCAAAACCAGGCGAAGTAAAACCCCTCAGGAAACCCCGACACCTGTTTGCAGCACATGCTGAGGGAGGCTTTGTTTTGACTACGTTTAAGACAACTTTAAAAGTTTGTCCTAGCAACTGAGGCGCTCCGCAGCACGCGCTCCGCAGCACGCGCTCC
>NW_009726366.1:0-9027 GCF_000703405.1 Apaloderma vittatum | reverse complement strand
AAAAAAAATCTTTTCTAATATTTTTATGGAAGTTCCTACATTCCAACTCAAACCCATTATTCCTTGTTCTATTGCTGGGCACCACCAAGCAGAGATGTTCAAGTCCCTTCATCATACTCGGAGCTCTCCGTTGGACGTTCAACGGAGAGATCCGAGGATGGCGAAGGGCGTTTTTTTCACCCTCTCTGGGCAGCCTGGGCCAGGGCTCTGGCACCCGCACAGCCAAGAAGCTTCTCCTCACGTTGAGGTGGAACCTCCCATGTTCTAACTTACACCCGTTATTCCTTGTTCTATTGCTGGGCACCACTGAGAAGAGATTGTCCCCTTCCCCTTGATCCCTGTAAGATCCCCTCTCAGCCATCTCCTTTCAAGGCTGAACAGCCCCAGGTCTCTCCGTCTCTCTTCCCAGCAGAGATGTTCAGTCCCTTGATCCCCCTCAGAGCTCTCCCTTGGACTCTCTCCAGTAGGTCCCTGTCTCTCTGGAACTGGGGAGCCCCAAACTGGACACAGGGTTCCAGGTGAGGTCTCCCCAGGGCAGAGCAGAGGGGCAGGAGAACCTCCCCAGCCCTGCTGGACACACTTTTCTTGGTGCCCCCCCAGGATCCCACTGGCCTCTTGGCCACAAGGGCACGGTGCTGTCCCAGGGACAACTCACTCCCCACTGGAAGCCCAAGGGCTTTCTCCATGAAAGAATTCACTCACACTGGTAAAAAAGCCAAGACTTTGTACTGCAACACTGCATGTTCCGAAAGGTGTTGATGGCGTTCCCGTGAGCCCCACCACTGGCAGGAAATACTTGTAACACACTGAGCTTGGGAATTGCTTTGGCAAACGTAAAGAATGAGGAAGACAGACACAACCATTAACTGATAAGGATTTATGAATATTGGCGGTGGCCACGGCTGAGAGAGCCCAGCAGCACCGGGCAGCGGCACGAAGGCCACTCTGTGGGACTGAGCCCCCGTGGTACCACCGTGCCAGAGCGCCTACAGGACCTCCGACCGACGGAGGGAACAGGCTCGTGAGGCGACAGCGCTGGCTGTCAACACCGATTTGTTCACAGCAGTAGGGACAAGGCCTTTTGGGAAGATGCGAGTGTGTGACCAGGTGACAAAAAGAGCAGATCAAACTGATGGTGAACACTGATGACGTGATGGGGGACACACAAAAGGCTCCAGCCCAAAGGGCTCTAGGTTGAGCATGACTGTCCCTAAGCAAGGGTCTGCAGCCCCGACCACTGGGCGACGGAAGCAGGCAGGGCCCTTAGGGACTGCGTGGCCCTGCGTTACGATACACAGCTCTAACAACTCTCCTTTCCTGTCTCTCCCATAGGCCTCCCAGCAAGTGAAGAGGCCCCGTGCCCGAGAACAGAAGGCGCTGTAGGCCTTAACAAAGAGAACCACAGCAGCCACAGCAAGACAGGTAAGGACAGGCCACGGATACTGAAAGAGTTACAGAGTCAAGCTGGGCTTTGGCGGTGGGAAGGGAACAGTTTTCAAATGCAGCTTGTTACCATCTTAAATAAAAACACCAATCGCTACTGGCACTTTACAGCATCTGAGGGGAAAGATACAGAGAGAAAAGTGGAGATTCTTCTAGTTTTAGTGATATCACCCCAAAGCTTACCCCACTATCACCTCCCAGTCCTACCACACCTATTCACATGGTAGCTGTAACACCTGCTCCCCTCACACCACCTTATTCCTTTAAAAATCCAACCAACCAAACCCAAATGCCTTGATGACTAGAGCTTAAACGTAAGATAGGATGGCAGGTCCTCGTACAGGAGAACAACGACGAGGAGATTAACTGCAGGCTTTGGGTGTGAACACGGGTAACAACTGCGCCAGGGCTCTACTGATCCACGCAAGCTCCCGAAAAGCACCTAAGCTGGTCGGCCTTTACAGCATCTGCAAAAGACAGACACTTTTACCTAGTTAAAAAAAAATAATTCCATTTCTAGTTATTGCAGGGTTGCAGTCAGGTTCCAATCCACTCCATAGAGGCATCAGCTACCAACTCTGAATTCTGGAATTAAGGAATTTCTTTATTTTCCAAGAGATAGGTTAGTTCTCTTTTCTTTCCTCCCAGCTCCACAACATGTGTTTTCCAGTTGCCTAGGTTTGCATTTGCCAAACACAGTAGCATTGTATCTGTTCTGCCCTCCCTACAGAGGATAATCCACCCCCATAAACATTCTGTCAAAGAGAAACAGACGCAGATGTGATTTCTTCTTGGAGATCCTCTAAAATGCAAATCCAAATGACTCGAGAAGACAGCTCTAGCTTCTACGTTATGCCAACACACAGACACGCTCCTGTATGTCACGCTACTAAAAGTAGAAGTTTAAAGCAAACTGTGCTAGCTGCACAAGGCTTGCTTTCAAGTGAGTATTAGCAAATATTGGCATACAGCAGTTACTTCCATGCCTGACTAAGAGTGACTTCTATGCCTGTACGCAAACCAGAACATTTCTACACGGAATGTTCATCTCCTTCCCACGCGTTCTAGTAAACCAGTGCTAAAAACCGTCCTGGTCCTTAAGGGTTAATGAGATGGATTTAGAGCCACAAAATCACTGCGGCTCAGTCCTGTTCCTAGTTGGCAGAAAAGGGGCAGCACAGGGCTTGAAGACCAAGGATCAAAGTCAAAGGGAGAAGCAAAAGGATTGTCTGTCCAGAACAGCAGTCTGCCCTTGAACGTCACCAAAACGGAGACGGCACCGCTTGGGAAACGCAAACTACACGTCCCCACGGGAAATGAGAACATGATGGTTTCCGAGAAGCGTGCCACGCTTATTTTGCAGTAAGAGTAGAAACCTTGCACTAAGAAGGTTTTATCTTACTGAGATAATCTTTCTCTGCTTCCAGGAACAAAGCCACTGCAAGATGTTCAACTCCAGCACAAGCTCCTGGGGAAACAACTGCAGTCACAGCACGGTTGTAACCACGACAGTCATTCCCCTGCTCTACTGCTTGATTTTCATAGTAGGCCTCGTGCTGAACGCTGTGGCAGCGTGGATCTTTCTGCACGTTCCCAGCGAGAAGAGTTTTATCGTCTATCTCAAAAACATCGTTGTTGCCGATCTCCTCATGAGCTTGACGTTTCCTTTCAAAATCCTCGCCGATTCAGAAATTGCAACTCCACAGCTCAACATGTTTGTGTGCAGATACTCTGCCGTCATTTTTTATATGAACATGTATATTGGGATAACGTTCTTTGGCCTCATAGGTTTTGACAGATACTACAAAATTGTAAAGCCTTTATTCACCTCCTTTGTTCACACGGTTAACTACAGCAAGGTGGTCTCTATAATCATATGGTTATCGCTAATGCTCCTATCGCTCCCAAATATCATTTTAACTAATGAAATCACTGAAGAAAATTATTCTGGAAAATGCATAGGTCTTAAAAGTGAGCTTGGCAGGCAGTGGCACAAAGCATCAAGTTACATTTGCACGGGGATTTTCTGGATCGTGTTTCTCCTGCTCATCATTTTTTACACTTCTATATCCAAAAAAATATACAGCTCTTACAAAAAATTCAGAAGAAACTCAGAGGCGACCAAGAGAAAAACCAACCGTAACATATTCAGCATCATGTTTGTATTTGTCATTTGCTTCGTGCCCTATCACCTCTGTAGAATACCTTATACTCTGAGCCAGACCAGCTCACAATTCGACTGCCAGTCAGAAAAAACTCTGTACTATGCAAAGGAATTCACTCTCATCCTCTCTGCTGCAAATGTGTGCCTCGATCCCATTATTTATTTTTTCCTCTGCCTGCCCTTTAAGGAAAAGTTGTATCAAAAACTGCATCTCGAGCTGAAAACTTCAAGTGACGTTGAAATTTCTAAATCCAAAAGATCAAATACACTGCGGGAAAGTATAAACGTAGTGTAGGGTCAGGCCTGTAAAATAACACGCACTGCCGAAAGTTAGGCAAGAATGGAAACGTCTCAGAGAAGCTCAAGAGAGGAGAACCAGCAACAAAACCGAAAAAAATTGTTTCAGCTCAGAAGACCCCGTGGTGTTTCTCTGCATAGAATTATTATTGCACATTGCCAATATATTCAGCACGTGCTATTTCGGCTGACGTCATGATTGCATTACGGGATGATGGGACCTACCGAGATCTCAAAAAAAGGAAGAGGAATAACTGGAAGAGCACATTCCGGAGCGCCAGGCCACAGTCCTCTGACCAAATCCCCCAGTGATCAAACCGATCTGCTGCTGTTTCTCACAAAGCCGGGCACGACACGCGTGAGGGGGAACAAACCAGCCTGGGTGGAACTGATGGCTGCCCCTCGGCCAGAGCTGACCCCCCGGGCAACACCAGGAAGCTCAGCTTAAGGAAGGACTTGGGAGAAAAAAAAAAAAAGATTTTAAAAAACCCAAACAGATCAAATCCTCAAAAATCTGCACAAAGCCTGAAAAACCCTTGCTAAAATTTTTACACAAATGAATATTTTTAATGTGTATTTTTTATATATGTACATATAGGATTTCTTAAGGGAAGCATTCTATAAAATTAAGAATTAAGCATGATTACTTGTCACTCTTCGGCATAAAATGTCAGAGTACTTCTATAAAATGTGATGCCCAATATAAGGAACTGTTTCAAAAGGATCTTTCTACAAACTGAACAGCAGTTACACTGCGCTCTATTCCCCAGGACTTCTCTGCAATACCAGGACGTACAGCAAAAACATTCACACCAAACTGACTGAGATTTTAGTAACTCCCTTGCTGCTGTTGCAGGAGGTAAGAACACCTGAGGAACCACCTGAAAACACGCACTTACAGCTGCCCAGAAATTCTGGAGGATATTTGAATCCACAAAGAACGATTTGCTGGTGTTTCCATGCTTTTAGCACGACGATAAAGCATTCCTCACTGTACAAAAGGTAATTGCTGAAAGCCACCAACCTTCCATATATAAATACAATCGCCATTGTAACTTTATTTTTCAGTGTCACTTTTTTTTAATTGATTTTGTCATTGCACAAGGAAAACACATCAGTGCATAAAGCATCCACAAAAGCTTTCAGGCAGCGGCTCTGGAAGCTGAATGCTCTCACTTTACTTCATGAAGAATATATAGGAGCTGCAAGCAGAAATAACACGTGCTTCACCTTTCTGCTGCTCTGTTTCATCCCAAACCAGCCCTCTGGAGCTGCAGGAGACAGCTGTGTTTTTGTTGTGGTTTTTAAAGAAAATACATAAAAGATTATTTATATGATTCCTTCAGAGCTCCCTGACTCCGTCAGACTGAGACTTTGCAGGCTCTTCCCGCCAGGCGAGGGAAACGGCCTGTTGGGGAAGGGAATTTGGGGCTTTGTGGAGACTTCTTGTCATTTATGGCAAAAACATTTAGTTCCTTACATGGCCTGGCGTGGTGTTTGCCTGTACAAAGCTAAATCATCACGGCTGTGAAAGCAGTCTGGCGTACAGGCATGAAAACACTTTCATAGTATGTATTTGTGTAACTTTTTTATTACCGTGCAAGCTTTGAAAAAATTGCATCATAAAATTGTTTCCTCACTCCACCAGACTACTGACACTGAAGTGACAAAAAATCTATCTACAGGCACGCAGGGGAAGGGATGCTGAGCAACACCCTCCTTCACAAGGGACGTCACGTTTTGGTTTGGAGTGCTTTCACCTGAATGGGTCGCTTTGCAAAACATTCTTCCTCCACCAGTTTCACTACGCGGAAAACGCTCCTGTGACCCAAGATCCCAGGGCAATCTGCCACCCTGTGTGTGACAAGCCTCACACAACACGTTCTTAAACCAACCTCACGCTCCACTTCCCAGCCGTGCTCCTTCCGTCGCTGTATGAGCTGAGATGGGAAGGTACAGGGCCGCTTTCCTCTCCGCACTGGCTACGTTCACCCCTTCACACCTTCCCCAGCACATCACACCTCAGACTTTGCCAGCTCCTCAGAGCCCCAGAAGTCTCATGGTCACACTCATCCCAGCGCCTCACCCCCCAAGGAACCTCCCTGCAACTCCGGCAGCGAGAGCCAGGGCTAACCCTGAGCTAACCAAGGCTCCTGTGGGCAAGGCGACTCTCAGAGTTTAACTTTGCAGAACGTCATCTCAGAAAATCACAGACTGCTGGGGGTTGGAAGGGTTGGAAAGGATCATCTAGTCCAACCCCCTACCAGAGCAGGATCCCCCAGAGCAGGTCACACAGGAACATGTCCAGGTGGGTTGGAAAGTCCCCAGAGCAGGAGACTCCACACCCTCTCTGGGCAGCCTGGGCCAGGGCTCTGGCACCCGCACAGGGAAAAAGTTTTTCCTGATGTTTTTGTGGAACCTCCTGTGCTCCAGCTTGCACCCGTTGCCCCTTGTCCTGTCATTGCACATCACTGAGAGGAGCCTGGCTCTGTCCTCCTGACACTCAAACGCTTTCCGTATTTATAACCATTCATGAGGTCACCCCTCAGGCTCCTCTTCTCCAAGCTGCAGAGCCCCAGCTCCTTCAGCCTTTCCTCCCCAGGGAGATGTTCCATCCCTCCACCATCTCCCTTAAAAAACGATCTCTGTTGTGAAAAACACAACAAAACCAATTCACCCCAGAGAGGGCAGATGCCACTTCACCCCACAGGGGCACACGGCTGGAGCGGGGCAGCACCGCTTGCATTCGCTGCCTTAGGGCAGAGGGGACAGGAGGGAAGGGCTGGGTGCCCGCTGCCAGCACCCTCACGGGTATTCTCCCATCTCGCCCCAAGAAGTAAGCCTTTTATTATTTTTAGGAGAAATCTCCCTGAGCACAATTAAAAGGCAGCGCTGGGGTAGCCGCAGAGACGCCCAGCGGGCGGGTGAGCTCTGCCGGCACCGCTGACGTTCCTCCCCAGGACGTGGTTACCCACCCGCAGCATCCCGAGCTCACAGAGCGGATCCCCCCGCTCCAACATGCTCAGTGACGCACTGAACACCTCTTACCTCTTCGTGCTCTAAAATAAGTAGGCAAACAAGCTTTCTCTCCTTCAGAAACAGCAATTTCTGCTCAGAATTTGTAACTACCACATGCCAGGATCGCTCACGTTTTTCACTTACAATGCAGGCATTACAACAGGGTTTAAAAAATAAATAAATCCATCGACGAAATTCATAAAAAGCAGTAAGAGAGAACACTGAACTTGCTATTTTTCACATGACAAAAAATAAAAATCAGAACACAACCTCTTGGCTACACGATTGAGAGACAGTAAAGATACCACTCAAAGATTGTGCCTCAAAGCCGTACCTCAATGTCACTTACACTGCGTCCAGTTCAAAACACAAGGCTCCTGATGCTCATTTAAAGGGCACCAGATTTAGGGTTTGGTTTTGGGGTTTTTTTTAAAGTTGAGATATTTTTCCTGTCTTTGTTGTCAGAAACGATTTCATCATTTTTGGCTGAATTCCCACTCGCAGCAGCACCCCTTCCCTTCCTCGCAGCAAGCCCCAATCCCAGGAGTCAGCCTAAGCATGCATGCATCATGGAAAGTTTCAAATAAAAAGTCTAAACCACCAAAAATAGGGTTTTACGATAAGAAGTGCTCAGCAACTTCCGTTACAGCAAAGTCTATCATCTGCATCTGTAATTCATGAACTAAAATGGCCTTTCAAATTAGACACATAAACAGGAGAAGAGGATAACACTGATTTGCAATAAAAACAGAATTACGACTCAGTAGACTCACATTCTTGTCTTTCTTTTCCCGAAACACTTCTACAGGAAGTGCAGACCATTTTTCAGAAAAGGTTTCCCTAACCATCACCCTGTCTTTTTAGACCTGAAAAAGATTCCCGAGCTGTAAAAATGACTCTACAGAAAAGGGGAGACACAAACGTACATGCACAGAGAGAAAAAACTGACTGAATGCTACATTCCAAGTTTAATTAAAAAGAACTCGATCAAAAAAAGAGAAAAAATATTAACACAAGCATGGAAAGATCAGGTTTGCGTGACAAGCCTCACAGCACACAACTAGCGGCTGTTTGCTCAAAACTGAACATGGTTTTGAGCAAACACACGAGATTATGAAGCTTCGCAAACATTTTGACAAATATGGCCTGAACTTTAAGCTTATGACTAAACTTCAAACCAGACATTCTGAATCTGCTTCTTCACAAAGCTCTGGTACGCGATTTGTAAAGTCCCGTGGATTCTCAGCCACAACAGGGTGCTAACATCTGCGGGTTTCAGTATTGCTGCTGGTACCTCAGCCCCCGAGCCTGGTGTTAGACATTTTCTCCTGGTTTGCAAAGAAAAATAAACTTAACTATAAACATTTCCTCCATGTCCCTAATGGGTCATTTTCGGTTTTAATAGTGTTGGGCAAATGTTCAAAGGATTATAATTTTCATTGCTATCACTAGAATCCTTGTGTGCTTTCAAATCCACAAATTAAGCTGCAACTCCAGAAAGAAATTGGAATTTCATACAGGATTTTATAAAGAATGAGGGACAAGCGCATTTCAAAACCCTGATTCCAGATAGATCTTAACTGTAAGACATTCCAGGGACGGGGAGGGGAAGAGAGCTTCAGATTTTTAAAAACAAAAGCAAGTTAAGGGCCGCTGACGTCACACACCTCCAGCCCCATGTCAAGGAGCTGGGACAAACCTCGTGAAGTTTTAGGATTTACATGAAAAACTCCACACACTGAGGCTGCCCAAACCATACCTCGTACTTACATGAACACCGGATAAACAGGTTAAATCTTCAGGCTTGAAGTTAGGAGGAGAGAGTGGAAATGTCCCTGCCTCCAGGTCGCTGGGCATCAGCCAGCTCTCGGCACCACTCCCCATCCTTCTCGGCGCCCCGGCGCGGACAGGGCAAGCAGCTCCGACTGTCTGTCCTCCACAGAAACATGTTTTGAACAGCAAGAACCACAATAACGCAGGCTCCCGCGTGCACCGACGTGTCCAACCCAGCTCTCCCACAGCCGTCTCCCTGTCCACCGGCCTCCCCTCAGTCCCTGCCAGAACCCGGGGCAGAGCTCGCCCCACAGCCAGAACCCGTGGCAGAG
>NW_009726365.1:0-1824 GCF_000703405.1 Apaloderma vittatum | reverse complement strand
TATATATATATACACACATATATATATATTTATATATATTTATGTATATGTATATTTATATATACAGATATATTTAAAATTTCTGTTCTACCTGGTGGGAATCTGTCTGTATCCTGGCCAGCGCCAAGCTTCTCCAAACATCATCCTGGGTTAATTAGCAACTAGAAAACCGCTTGGCCCTGGCTGCAATCTGTTACCCAGCTCGTTAGGGCTGCGGGCTGGCACTTCCCAGCAAGAACGGGCAAATAACTTATTAGTCTTTGAAGAGGATGGAATATTAGATAAATAATTTCGTTAACGAATGTTTACACAGGCTAAGTGGGGTGCTGAGGGACTAGTCTGCCTTGGTTCAGTACTCGAGAGAGGGAGAAACTACTCCAGCTGGCAACTGAGAGAGAAAACTTCTGAGCCCGAGGTCTGTGTCTGTCACACTCCTCCCTCTCCACCGCCCAATTGCTGCAGAGGGAGACTGGGGAAATTAAACTCTTTTTTTTTTCCTTTTTTTTTGGGTGTTGTTTTAAATTTCTCTTTGAACCTCTCCAAAGATATTCTGTTCTTTTAATTTTTATTTTTATTTTCTCTACTGAACGTGACAATTTGGTCACATTGCACAAACTCAGCCGAGAATTTGTGGGTGTGAAATTTATTCAGAGGTACCACCATACCCTTTTTTGTTTGGTTTTGTACTTAGTTTGACTTTTCAGAAATTTAGAATCATAGAATGTCTGGGGTAGGAGGGGATCTCTAGAGATCACCTAGTCCAACCCCCCTGCCAGAGCAGGATCACATTTCTAAAAAAAAAAAATACTGGTAAATAACCACAGAATTAAGAGAGGCAGGCAGTGGGATTTTTGTTTCTGCCTCTCCCTCCCCTCCTGTGGTTTGCATCTCTCCCCGCGATGGAGTTGGTTACAGGGGGGCTGCCGGGGGGGAAGCATTGCCAGGCTGAGAAATGCGACGTGTCCACCTCATACCTGCGGCACTTTGCTCTCCCAGCTAATTAAAAAAAAAAAAAACAAAAACAAAGAAGTTTTCGTTTCGGCAGCGGCGGCGTGTGGGTGAGTGTGACACCTAGACCTTCAGAACTCACCTCTTCTTTGTTTGCTGAGCAATTGTAACGAGATCTTTCCAAAAAGCAAAAATTTTTCTCCTAAAAGTCAGTGATGGAATAGGTTTCATTTCTTATTTGTCTAGTAAGTTATTTAAAACACTCTTGGGCACTCAGCACCTCGATGGGGCTGCTTTCTCTTGCTCTCCACCACCAAGGCAGCAGCTGAAGCCCTGGCCCAGGGTGCTCCAAACATCTCGCATCCCAGACCGGACCCCACCTCCTCTCCCAGCTCCTATTTCCCCTTTCTGAAGTAATCCTCATTTTCCCCAAAATTTGGGGTACTGGTGCAAAAGAAAAAAAAAAAAAAAAAAACAATTGATAGTCAGTGCTATTTAGTACATAAGTTGTTTAGTATTAAGTTTAATCCTGCTCTCAGACCTCAGTCAGAAGAGAAGCTGGAAGCTGAGGATGATTTCAAAAACCATGCCTGGCCCTGCAAAGCCAGGTAAAAAGTGTAACTTGGGTTTGATTTTTTTCACTGATAAACCTCTCTCTTCCAGCAGAACCAGCTATTTCAGGCTGAAACCCTGCATGTTTGTGCAGGTGTCCTTCTGGATTTACGCTAGGAGATTCTTTTTGATCAGTGTATATGAAAGTATGTAAGTATATATATATGTATCAGTATATAGATGCATTTTTATATATGTAAAAATTAATATCTTCATATATATCAGTATATGGTATATATTAGTACATAGAGATGTAAAAACTGA
>NW_009726364.1:0-11108 GCF_000703405.1 Apaloderma vittatum | reverse complement strand
GGCTCTGCGCTGGCTCTGTGGGCCGGGCGCTGCTCGGCCAGCCGGGCTGGCTTACCAGCTGTTCCTGCTGCTCCCGACAATGTCCAGCGTGGCCGGATCACCGGGTTCCTGCGCTCGCCGCCGCGCGCAGACGGCCCTTTCCGCTGGGGATGCCCACGTGGGCCGCCCCACTGCATAAAGTAGCGGGGCCCTCGCATGGCATATGGTGTCTGGATTCATGCAAGATGCAAAAGTATTCTGCCGCTAATGCACAATGACTCATAGCATTGCTAATTTTTCGAACAAAAGCCCCACTTCCACACCCACACTTTTAACCCCTCGGGCTAAAAAGCCTCTTCTTTAGTTTCAAAGCCTTGGAAATGCAAGGAGGTGGCTTCTGGATCGATATATGAAACCTCGTGTTTATTTAAAGTGGGCGTGAGTTCTAATGCTTCTTTTAAATTGCAGTAAAAAGCAATTTTCAAGTCGCCCTTCTAAGACAGGTGATTTTTTTTAACACTCTGGAATAGGTTCCTTGTTGCATTTTCGGAATTTTTAATTCTTTAGTAGTTGTGTATTACAAAAATAGTCAGAAGTCAGCATAGGTGATGAAAAGTTACTTTTGTTTAAGTGAGAATCAAAGCGGTGCAGCCAGGAAATCTACAAGGATCGTATATTACAGCGCAAGTTACAAAGCCACTTATTGTAAGAAGCTTGTAATATCCGGTTATCTTTCTGATATACCAGCTCTTTGGGGGGAAAAATAATACACTTTCCAACTAGAGGGAGCTGCTGGTATTGCTGATGCCGATTCTTAACCTTCCAGCCTAATTCCTTTGTGCAGAACGTACAGTGATCATTTCTACAGTTTAATAAAATGATGTTAAATTGCCCCGAGCAGTTTAGATTAAGAGGACGCATCTCAGTTTTTTTACAGCATAATCATCACATTACACTATGAAATTCAGAGAAGACCAGAGCGTGTCTTGGTCGCTCAGCACATGGGTGCTCTGTGTGAGTGTGGAATTACATAGGTTGTGAAATTTTCAAGTGCAGAGCCGAGGCTTGCTTCTCCTTGTTGTAAGACAAGGCGCTCACGGGCGGTGCGAGTGGCTGGCAGTGCTGCAGCGGGAACCTCCCGCTCCCTCTGGTGCAACAAAGGAACAAAGGGACCCACGGAGAGGGATGGAGGTGGCCGAGTGCGGCCGTGACAGGGCAGCCCCACAGGCAGCACCTCGGCAGGGGCTTCTTAGGAGAAGTCCTGCCTCTGGAGGGTCTTTATCAGGGTTTGGGGAGCTCTGCTGGTGCCAGTGACTCCCCATGGGTGGCCCAGTGGCCACAGCCCGGGTACCAGCCTGGGAAGTGGCGGTTCCTGTCCCATACGGCAGTTCCAGCATCCCTGGAACAGCCCGTGGGGCTCTCCGCGAGTGGGAAGAAGGTGCTGAGGTGCCGGACACCTTCTGGACACGCATGTGGGCATGTTCATGTGCTCGTCCCCAACCATCTGGGTGCTTGCCTCAGTGCAAACGTGTCATCACTGACCAGCGTTATTCAAACTTCTCTGCTTTTTCCCTTTTATGGAAAACCTGACTTCAGTATGTGTTTTTCACTAACCACACGTGCTGCACTCACTTCATGTGAGAGTTAAGAGGTTGTTTTCTAAACGAGAACAATGTTTTTAGGTTTAGCTTTGAGTTTCCTTGGTTGCTTGCTTTCTCTCTCAGTAGAAAAGAGCTGCTGAATTCAGTGAGGAGCGTGCTTTGAGGAGGTGACACTGGATCACCTCCTGACACCCCTCCGACCTGACTGATTCCATGCATCTGATACTAAGAGGATGAGGCACGTAGTTTTTGTGCTTATTACACAAAAGGTACTTTAGCAGTTAGAACTATAACCTTCATTCCTTCTTCATCACATCACTCTTCAGAGAGGAAAGGCTTTCCCTCTACACACACTTGAAAATCTTTTAAAGCCACCCTATTGCTGGGTATTTTTTTACTAGGTTAGGAAACAGCAGGAGAGAGGAATAGGAGAAAGCATCTTCACAGTGGCTTTTTCGGCTAGCATGTTTAATTTGTAGATTTTTGTTTCTTCAGTATTGTACTTTTGTCTGTATTTCGCAGCAAGATTAAGTGTCAGAGTTCTAGTGCATAAACAGGAAGAGATGGCTTTTAATGATTTCTTAAATCTAATGCTAAGTAACAACCTAGTTCATGTTTCTGTTAAAAAAAAAATCTCAGTTCATTTACTGGTTATTAACTTTCTCTAAACAGGCCTGGGCTGAGTTTCTTTTTTGAGAACCTGTAGCTATAACTTCTGCTGAACAGCTACATTTATTGTACCTGCTGGTTCATTTTCACCTGTGTGACAATGTGTGTGATCTTACAAACCCTTGCTAGTCTGCAGGGCATGGGCTTCCTCAAATAAGAGGGGCATTCTCCTGCCCACCTTTCAGCTGGACACAGCGGTCGTGGTCACATAAAGAGTTATTTCTCTTAGAAATCTTAATGGTAGCACTGTAACAAACAAACTTGGGGTTAGCTCAGATTTGTTGTTACTGCAATGTCTTGATACTAGAAGTGCAGCATCATGCAAGGGAAGACATTAAAGTGTAGAAAGTAACCTGAAGCCAATGTACCTTGCTTTACGGGCTTTCGCAGAGCCTGTTGGGTTCTGCGCTCATGCATTTTATGACTTGTTGCCCTCATAATTCAGCTCATCTTACAGGTTTCTCTAATTGTGATTGATGTGTAATCATTCGTTTTATTGAACCTCATTAAGGTCTGCAAACCTCTGTACCAACTTACAGTAATTAGAGCTCAGATAGCCATTCCATCTGTTCAAAGCGCTGTTTAATTAATGAACTTTTAACGTGTTCTTTGCCTTGTAAAAGCCCTCAGTATTTTCAAGTTGTTGAATAGGATGTGCATGCCAGCATTTCTGTGTGGGGTTTTTTTGTTTTTTTTTTTTTCTTTTTTAAATGCTGCAGCGATATGCATCTTGGAATCCCAAAAGTCAACACACAAAGTACTGAGATCTCAGAAAGCACTTTTAGTTTCGATTTTTCATGTCAGTTACAATATATGCAATACTGGTGTTTGCAAATCCAAGGCTTGCATGGGCTTTAGTGATCTTTTTTACGTCCAAACCAACAGTTTTTAATCTTCCCTTGCATCATTGAAGAAGACACACAGTAAGCAAAATGTTTCGCTTCAGCGCATACTGGAAGAATGTTAGAAATATGCTACGGTCAGACATATGTTTTCCTCCCCTTGTAATTCATCCTCATTACATTTCAAGCATTGAGACCCACAGAGCTTTGTTTCTTCTCTGTAGTATTTAGTGTGACAAGATTTTAGGGTGGAGTGGAATCCCCCAGTGCCACTGGAGCTGTTACAGAGACCGTTGTAATAACGGTCTAGAGCTGCAAGAGAAGAGCAGGATGGGGGTTCCTGCACACTCAGAATGTTTCTGCTGCCTCACCTCTCCATGTGTTCGGGCTGTCTTACCGTAGTTTATGAGTTACCTCATTTGGATTGATGTGTGTTTACCTTAAATATTCAGGAGGAGAATTAAGTCCTACTGCTCAGCTCCCTCCAAGTCCTTTTGAGCATCCGAAGGCAGACCATCACCATCTGTCCGGCCCCGGCATTCTTCCCTCCTTCCATGTGTGCCTGAGCCGGGGCTTTCAGGAAGGTGGTGCCCTGGAAAAGCAAAATATGAAGTGAAATACAAGTCTTGGGTTTTCCTCAGGCCCCTGTCCTCTTTTGGACCAATTCTGACACGGATGTTGAATTTTTCCCTTGCCCTCAAAGAGGTGTTTCCAAAATGTGGGGTTTTTAAATTCCCTTCACAATATTTCTACATGCAAGCTCAGTCTCTCACTGCTAGCCCCACACTTCAGCAGTCCCTTTAGGTGAATCAGAATGTGGCCTGCTGCTCCTTCCTGTAACTGCAGTAGTTTAGCTTTTGGGCTGCTGATGTACCTGCAAGAGAAACATGTTTCTCTCTAGTTTTTGGCGAAGTGCACTGTGATCTTACATAAGTTCTTCTGAGATGCCGTTCCACTGACTGTGATGGAGTTGTAACCAAACAAACTAGTTGTGTTTTTTTTTTTAGGAATACGTTCATTCATCATGTGTGTTAACTAAAGCTTTTTTATAAACTTGTGCCATTCCTTTACAAGCTGCTTGCTGTGAGGACACAGTTCTGTTGACCTGAAGAAAACTCAGGGATGATGTTTCTGTTCAGCCCCTTTACTGCTCTCCACAACCGTTCGGGCTAAACAGTTTAACACTTTGCCAAAAAAAACCAACCTGTACTGACAACCTTGGTGCAATTTTAGCAGCAAGCAGAGCATCCTGATGCAGAAATGGGAGGAGAAACATCTTGCCCTTCACTCTTCACTCTTTTTGCCTTTCCTTCATCGGGAACTAGGTGTCGTCCCATGTGCGGCGTTATGCTACACGAAGCAGTGGTGTGATGGAGGGGGAACAGAGAGCTGTGCCACCAAGGTATTTGTGCAGCATGAGGGAGGGCCATGCTCGTGGCACATGCTCTGGTTTTCTGGAAGTGCTCCTGCGGGTCCCTGCTCCTCTCTGCTGAGCAGGAAGCTGGTGAGATCAAATGGCTCCAAAGGGTTTGCTTCTCGGGGCTGATTGACACGAGCCTTCTGTAATGTGGGATGCTCTGCGTGCAGAAATCTCAGCCCTCACCACAGCAGATTGAGCCTGATGAGTGTAATATAGGTTTACTGCTCGCTTCTGAAATAGTTTTGTTTGTTTGAAGATTAAAATACTTACAACTATTTTTCTGTATGTTGCCTGTAAAACGTTACATTCTTTGGGTTTGTTAAGAGAGAAAAGAAGGTTGTTTTTCTGTCAGTTGTTAAATATTATTGCATGTTAATCCATATTTTAAAAGTTCAAAGGCTGTGCCTAGCACATCTTCCTCTGTTCTTTTTGCTGTTGGTAAAGATGCCCTCATATCAAGCATTCGCGTTTGTGTGAAAAACAGAATTCAGATCAGTCCGTGCATAGATTGTCAGAGAGATTAAAGTGTGCATCATGCAATTTTTCTTCTTTCAGAAGGGGGCCTTTGATGTGCTAATGTTCACTTTCTCTCTTTTTATTCAGAAGTGCTGGTCATTGTTTTGAGCTGCAGAACGATATCTGCTTTGTATAGGCGGGCTCTAATACTCTGGTAGCACAACCTTGCTCAAGGTAGCGTAATATAAATATGCAATAATATTAATGGTATTATCGGCCGGGATCTGATAGCAGTGTGCCTGCACAGATAAATATCCCGGCAAAGCCAAGGCATTTATTGAAAATGGATATTGCAAAAAAGCCAAGTATTTAATTTCCAATAATCCGCATACGTGCGTCAGCGTTACTGCTCTCATCCCAGGTCACGTAATTCGGTTGTAAAATAGGAAGCAGGCTTGGCGGTGCAGTGAGCACCATCGTCTATTAAAATCACTCCTGAAGACAAAGCTGCGATGCATTCCCAAAGTTAATTAGCAAGTGAAATTATTTGGACGGCCTCATCTTGTGCTGCAGTGCATATTTTCCAGTAAACGGATGAAATTCTGCGGGCTGCTCACAGGGCCGGCTTACAGCTCCCGTAGCAGGGAACTGATGTAGGTCATGACACAGTCGTTGTGACAAATTTGCATGGAGAAGGGCTGTTTCCAGCCGCTCTGGCTTCTGCCGGAGACGCTGATGCCTTTTGTTATCGGCTGCAAAGAAATAGCTCAGTGACAATTCAAATAGAGGAACTGTTAGAGTGGAACTGCGCAGGAGGGTTCAGTGTTGATTGTGTTCTATAGGAGGCAGAATAGTGGAGTGTGACAAAACTCTTCCTTTTTAAAACGGGGTGAAACTTGGTGGTTGAGTTTGGGGAGTATGAGTTAAATAAACTAGGCTCTGGTGGTGGAGAATGCAGGAAAGTGTGATCTAGTATGCTGAGCAGCTTTTCTCTCAGAATTCAGAAAATGCGTGTGTCGTGCTTCTCCAGCAGTGGGGACTATCGCTTTCAGAAAGCTGCGGTTATAAAAACAGTAAGCTGCAATAAAAAAAAAAAAGTATAAAGGGAAGCCTTACAGAAGCCTGCACTTGAAATAGCGTGTGGCGAGGTGGGATGGCAGCAGCACGGGTGTTGCTGCTGTGTCGCTTCTCTAGGTCAGTGGCCCTTTAGGTTCTCCTCTGCTCGCTCCCAATGATGCTCCATTAAGAATTTCTGTTTTGTTCTCCCCGTTTCTCCCTGGGATCCCCATGATCTCCTTTTTACATCTTAAGTGACTCAGCAGTTCAGGACTTAGAACTTCAGCTTGAAGGGCACTGTTGTCATGAAATTGTGCTGATGCGGAGAAAACGATCCATTTTGGCAGAAACCAAGAACAACAAGACAGCTTCCCGGCTGTTGGCTCAGCCGGTGCCTACGGCGAGAGCTCTGCAAGCTGAACACCTCTCATGCCCTGAAGAGCCTTTTGTGCTGTCTTGGAGCAGTTTTCAGCCCTTCTCGTCTTGTTCCTCTGTGCATTATATCACCTGTACACAATAGTCTGGTTTCTGACTCTGTCTTGTTCTTATGTTTTTTTCAAGTGAGTTAAAACTGACTAGTCCTAGGCATCAAAATAGTGATGGGCAGCTAGCCAGCCCTTCCTCCCTAGCGCCTGCCTTCCATTTTCACTGCAACTCCTTGTGCTTGCATTTAGAACTTAGCTGTTTAGTGTATCACACAGCTCAGTCATTAACTTGCCTTGTAATTAAAGGTGATGATGAGACCCTCTGGCCAACCTGAGTTACTGAAAACCTATGGGGAAGTTTTTTTAGAAGCCCTAGAGCATTTAGAAGTTAGCAGCAATGGAGCTATTGCATCAGCTTGCCTTTTTGCAGACAGGTGCTTCCATTTTCAGTTCTGTCTCCTCACCTCCCATCCCCATGTTATAAGTAAAAAAAAAAAAAAAAAGAAAAAGAAAAAGGACAGATTTCATAAACGTGCACTCTAGTTTTAATTTCTCCTTGGAGGAAACAGAGGGATGCCACAGTGTGCAGCCTGGCTGAGTTACACCATTCACCTCCCTGAGAGGTCACTTCAGGGGAAAAATAAAACAGTTATTTTAAATGCTGACTTAATCACCCAAAATGGCCATATGCGTGGGCCATCCGAGCAGGAATTCAGGGGGCTGTTATTTGTTCCGTCTGGCGGCAGGGACACGCTGCCATACCTGTCGGAAGAGCATTTTAATTGAATGGATTTTAAGCAACGTTTTTCCAAGATCAACAAAAGGCACGCTGCCTTGTATGAATAAAAGATCTCCTCCGGATCCTTGTTAACCCTACGGTGCCTGGCTGATGCAACTGAAGTGCAGCCACCTGGCAGGGACGTTTCCCGCTCAGCTGTCAATGAGGGCCTGGCCGGTGGGACCAGGTGTCGGGCTCTGCTGCCCCACCTCCCCCTCTCTTTTTTTTTTTCATTTAGTTTATTTTAAAGCTGGGACATCCTGCTGATTTCTTGGTGGTCTTTTTTTATGATTTATTCTTCCTTCCTGTTCTCTGATGTGGAGTAATTTCCTGGCCTGTGTCACTGTGGCAACAAGTATGTTTAGTGTTGAGCATCTTGCAAATGGTGTCACTCGTAATGGATGTGATAATAAGCCCCACAGTTACCTATCCCTGATCGTAATGAGTGGAAATTATCTGGTATAATAGACCTGAAACGGAGCCATTTAGTGTTAGTCCCAGAAATAATGAATAGAACTGCAGTGAACTAAAAGGGGCAAAATTATTTTGTGTAATTATATTTTAGCCTGCTTTTAGCTGCCTGATCCTTACACTTTTATCAAACTCACAGTGATTGTTTTATTAACCTTTAGGTAAGTGAGAAAATATGGTTTTTAATTAATCTGAAAAGATCTTCCTGTAACCAAAGAGTGAAAATTTGAAGGAGAGATTGCTAGCCGCCCACTTATATCCCAGGCACAAAGGTGACTTTTGCACGTGTGTGCCAGGAGGCGAAATCCTGGGCGAGTGAATCCTGGGAATCCCGAATGTCCGCGTGAAAGTAAGCTTTACGGTTGGAAAATGCGTAATTTTGCAAAGCTGGTGCCATCACTATTGAACATCAAGAAATGAAGTACATTTGTGCAAGCAATCTGCTGAGTATTCTGTTCTGAGAAGCAGTGGGGTAGGTCGTTCGTTGCCTGTCGGTCGCTGGAAGGCGTGCTCTGGGGTTGCACGCTCTGGCTGTGTGCAGCGAACCTGAGTCCTCTCTGCACTTATATCAACAATTTAGCAAGCGTTTTCCTGCCTTTGCGCTGCTTGTTGGCTTTAAGCTGTCGATAATTATCCCTTTCTCAACTTCCAAAGCGTCTGGGTTGCTGAAGTGAGTGTGCAGGGAAGTATTTTGATCATTTCTGCTTGCTTTCCCTCATTGTTTTAAAGGTAATGTTGAGACAAAGGTTGACTTGTGATTTGCTGCAGCAAAATTAACTCGCAGGCTACTTTGTCATGTAAGCCTGATAAGCAGTTCACAAGAATTTTGAATTATGAATCTGTCGTTCTCTCCCTCTTCCCCTGTCTCCGGCTGTTTAGTTTTCAAAGCTGAGAATGAGTTGGGTTATTGCTGCTGCGTTCAGCTTCTGAATGGTTTTGAGTAAGCCATTATCCTGCAAGATTCTTAGCTGCCTATTCCCTTTGACACTGCTGGAGCGAGGTCAGCAGGAGAGGGGGGAAGTTCTCACCTCCTCTCCCGTGTAGATTCAGAAAGGAATCGCCGCAGCTGCAGAATTTCACTTACTGAGTCTTTATTTTCCGGTTACGGCTCCAAGGAAACATTCCACGATGTGCTGCACGTGTTTTAGCACCAAATCATATTAACTGGCTCACGCGGAGGAAGTTGCAGTTGTGCAGGAGAGCCACATGATAAACAGCCCCACTAATTCCTGCCTGCCCGCCTCACTTATCTCCAGCAAGACTATTAATATTTCCAGTGGGTAAGCACTTTCCAACAGCTGTCAAATGCAAACAATTAGCTACCAGGAAAACCGTTTCTGCTTCTCCCCAGTACTTGATTCCCCAGTTAAGCTCAAAGCTGAAGGTGCTGAAGCCTGAGGCCAGCCAAAGGTTTGGATGTTTTGCAGTCTGCTGCTGCCACCAGAAGTGGGTGCTTTATTATACGGGAGAGAGAATTCCTAGTCTTGCAAAAATGAAGCAAGTTCTACTTAAGTTTTTAAACCTCTGGTATTCCTGGCCATACAAAAATCGTAATTGAAGTCTATGTTTCTAGTTAGCAGAAGAGTTTTAAAAATACACCATTTGCATTTTTTAAAATTATTAAAACAGGAGAGACAGGAAATCTGTTAAGGCAAAAAATAAATAAATTGGAGACTAGAGTAATTCTCTAGTTCCTTAACCACAAAATCATCCTGTGTAACTTCTAAATACATTTTTCTGTCCTCTGTAGAATGAAGGAGATAATTCTCCCCATCCATATGGTTTTCTCTCTCCTCGAGTGTAAATCGTTTGAACACAGCTATCCTGCTTTGCAAATGAAAACCGAATTAATGGTGCGGGTGCAGGATGCTCCCTACAGAACGAGTGAAGCACCAGAGCATTCCTCAGCCTGTTTTAATTCATTTGTGCTGCGGATATCACATTATTTCTTTCTCACTTCACGTGTTCTGGTCCTTCAGTTTCCATGAGGTCACCCAACCTGCCAGCGAGGGTCTCGCACTTGGAATACGCTGAATAATCCCCATGTGCCTCGGCCATCTGCGAGTGGCAAACTAATCACTGACGGACAATGTCTTTATGTTGCGCATTGGGATAAGCCATACCGTGCGAGAGCGCGCGCTGGGGCTGGCTTTAATTAAATATTTGGTCTGCATGCAGCAGAAATTAGCGGTCCTTATCGCTGTTGCTACAGGGTTGAGGTTTGCAAAAATTCTCGAGGTTTGCCTGGTAAAAGCCATTTTACCACCCCTCCCAAAGGCGGATGAGGGGGATGCGACTTTTAATAGTTCTGAAAATCCCACTGCTGCTGTTCATAACAAAAAAAGTCTTAGAATCCTGTTTTAGTGAAGGATGCTCGGGCTTTCAAAAGCAGCCTCCCCTCCCCTGTGACACACTTTTGCTGTAACAAATAGGTGAACAGAAGTAGAAGTGGGTGGCATCGCCAGGATGAGGCCCACAGTGGCAGAGCCGGGACTTGGTGTTATCCCTGTGTGCTCAGGCAGCCAGTTTGAAGGAGCTGGAAGGCATAAGTAAATGACAAGTAATTGAACCTTTGTACCTTTGCCCTTCCTCTAGGATGTCCGAAAGTAACAGCTCATTAGTGGAATTCAGTATGTTAGGAATTAGTGAAATAGGTGTGTTTCGTTAGTGTTTGAATAAAATCAGGGTGGTGACAAGGCCCGGGGAAGCATTGCTGGTCATGTGAGACCTTTCCTCCCCTGACGATCCCCCTGAGATCGAGAGCAGGAGCAGCTGTACATACACTGATAAAATGGGGCAGCCTTAGAACGATCTCTCTGAAAATACAACCTCGGGGGTTGTGTTCTGCGGCCGTCGGACATTTTTCCTCCCGCACGGCTGCGGCAAAGGCTCTGCATGACGGCAGCTCCCGCTCGGTGCGGAGGCAAAGGCAAGACCTGGCCAGGCTCTGCTCTTAGCGAGTTTCTTCTGAAGGTCCATCTCTTCCTGCAGCAGCTCTCTGGACCTCTCATGCCTGTCTTGAATTTTGCAGTCTCTGGGTCATTTCCTTGGTTGGGCAAGTGCTCTGCTGGGTGGAAGATAACTTACTGCCTGTGGGAGAGAGGAACTCTTGAAGGTCCCTTCCAGCCAAAACCTCTGTGATTCCGTGATTCTCTCTCTGCTCTGGGGCACTGGGAAGATGACTTTCATCCAGGCCCAAGCAGCTTCTGTCCCTTTCGGCTGGCTCTCAGGACTGGCTCTGTGGGTACTCATAGAGGAAATACATATTGGGAAAATTATGCCCCACTAATTTGCCGGTCAAAAATTTGCATAACCAAAGCCACGGATAGCTCTTGCATACAGAATCATAGAATCATAGAATGGCAGAGTTTGGAAGAGAGATCTAGTCCAACCTCCCTGTCAAGGGCAGGG
>NW_009726363.1:0-6991 GCF_000703405.1 Apaloderma vittatum | reverse complement strand
GGCCCAGGCCGGACCGCACGGTTCCAAGCCCTGCGGCCTTATGCCAGGCTTGGGCTGCTTGGCTTCTGCCTACGAACCCCTAAGCAGAACACCTCTCGTTCCTTCTCGGTTTATAGTTCAAGTGCATCATGATTGCTCAGGACTTAACAACAAATGCTCTAGCCTGATGTTGCTATGACAGGCTGCTGCCTGATGAGTCCGATAGCTTTACTGAATTGCAGCATTAATGTCATTTCTGATACCATCGTGTAAAATAGGTTACATAGCAACAGAGCCTTGAGGTTTAACCAGAGTTAGTTTACTGACTTCATGAAAGTCAAAACTAAAAGCTGATCTATATGGCTGTATTCTAGAAATAAAGTACTCATTCTCTACTAGTGAATTACGATTCAAGCACAATGATGTGAACAGAACTTGTGGTCTTCCCTTTTTGCCAGCACCTAGTAGATGGCCAGGATGAAGCTAACAAGATGCCTGTTGTCAATTCTCTGGAGATTTAATCAGCACCTAACTTCTCTTGTTGCTGCTTAGGCAGACAACCAGAGATATCATCACAGGAGAGAAATGTAAGGTTTATTCCCAAGCAGCTCCCCAGTAGTGTCACACTGACCCAGAGGTCTAACAACTGTGTTAGTGCTGACAATTTAAAAAGAAAATAATTTTTAGTTTGGGTCGAGCCTGGCCCAGAAACCACCCCCAGCCCCTGACTTCTGCTCTGCTCTGCTGGTGGTAGCAACTTTTATATAATTTCTTAGTGTCTTCACTCTGGATTATTTCCTCAGTGAGAGGAAAAATGCCAGAAAAAAAAAAGAATGCAGAAATGCTTACAATATAAAAACATAACTGGCCTTTCTGATAAAGATGACTTGATCTATTCTGCTGCTCTCTTGGTTTTAGGATTTTTATTTTGTTCTTTTGCTTATCTAAGGCCTAGCAATACTTCTGCAAGAGCTCCTAAATTCTAATTGGAGGAAGATCTGGTGTCCAATATAAAAGGGGAGAGGAATGAACACGTATACTTCTATTTCTTTTTATAAACCAGAAGGAAAATGAACCAACTGCAGGCTTTGCTGAACGACAGTCTGATCAGAACCAAGCATGTGGAGAACGCAGCTCTCATCGACATACGAGAAAAAAAAGTCTGTGCATCAACTTTTGGCTTTAATGTAAGAGATCAAAAAATGTCCTGGGAAGTGACAGTGGAGGCAGAAGCTCTGGGAATCTAGAGCACAAAGTAGTGATAACAGCAGGGAACATGGCACTCGGCTAAATACACTTGCTTGTTTCAACCTCGGAGCCAAAGTTAGGGTATCGCCCAGCTGCTGTGTTGAGAGGCTCACTTGTGAAGACGATTGCTGATTTCACATCTTTAGTCTTTGGAAGAAAGATGCCGTTTAACTGGATTTGTAAAGGCGTCCTTTTCAACGGCTTTGTGCTCAGCAATTCCACCAGTAAAGCAGATGTTCCTAGGTCTGTTCTCCAGACCCTGCTGGGGTGGGATGACCCATGCTCACCCCATATCGCCAAGCAGAGGGGCTGTACCAGGTTGCCTGGAGGGAGTGGTCCTGGGCCATTCTCATTTTGCAAACCGGTCCTGGGAATTGTTTGGGAAAGTGCAGGGCTGGGCCAAAACTGTCCCTGGACTGGACTGTTGTGACATTATTCAGAACTGCTCCCTGGCACCTTGCGTTTGCTAGTATAAATGTATTTTACCTGTTTTTAGAGCAGAATAACAGCACTTCTGTTCCAATCATATTACGTGGCAAAGCTAATGTGCACTCCCTGACCCAGCCCGTGAACTCTCTAGGAGTTCAGAAGTGCTCCCCACACCACAGTCACTCTTATGTCATTGGAAGGTACCACTTGCTCTCCTAATCCCCACGATACCAGCTCTCAAACATTTCCAGGCAGTTTTTCCAGGGGTATGTATTGCTACCCTTGGGATGCTCAGAAGAATGTGTTCAGGAGATGAAACTCTTGCTAAGATAACCCCATCCTTGGGGCCAGGTTCTCAGCAAAGAGAGTCATCAGTCCACTGAGTGATAGTGACATCATCTTTAATATGTAAACGATCTTTAATATAAACCACAGGTTTTAGAGATGCCAGCCTGCTGGTTCTTCAGCAAGATAGATTACATGCTGAGGTCCAGAGCAAAGCCCTCAGCCAGTGTAAATTGTCACCACCTCCACTGACTTGAAAGAATTTCAGGCCAGAAGGGATCATTGGATCATCTCATCCCACCAGCTGAATATAAATCTGCCAAACCCGTGACCCGGTTACACATACGCTGAGCCCAAGACCTCATTGACATGAACAGATTTGTGATTTGCGTGCACTGCTCCACTGGGATACGATGATCTTGTCTCCTGGAATTGCTAAATGTTACACTAAGAATATTTGAAATTGGCATCCTTGGGTGAGCTCTGTGTAAGCCCAGGCAAGGCTGTGTCCTACCCCACAGTGCCTTTAGCAGAAGGCTCTGGTCACCATGGGGTGTGTTGCCTACCCAGAGAGGTGTCACGGGGTAACAGGACTACGCAGTCAGTCATAGAATCACAGAATCAATCATCGTAGAATCATAGAATGCGTTAGGTTTGGAGGGACATTCAAAGGTCAAGTAATCAGACACTATGCAGATTGTTTCAAATGAGTTTTACATCATAATTTTAAGTGAAGTATGAGAGACGAGGAGGGCGGAAAGCAGTTCATCATTGCAAAAACACACGGTTTTGGTCTGTAACGCTGTGTTGTACTAACACAGGTGCCACCAGAGAATGCTTTAAGCCTTATCTACGTGAACTTATTGCAAGTTCGAAGGGGAGGACTTGACTTCAAGCAGAAGTACTATAAATGTGTCCGTGCAGATGAGCACTCCATCTGTCTTCAAAACGTATGTTGACAAGAGCTGTGGCCATCCTAAGAAACCTGGAGATTTCCTACTTCCCTCGCTGCCTGGTTACATGAAATACCGTAAGACAAGCAGAAAGCCTTCATGTGCTGCTTACTTTCTCTCCGTATCACCTTCCCACAGGTGTGGAAGGAGATCAGTGCAGAATACAAAGAAGTGTCAGCTTTATAATGAAAGTTTAAAGGGTAACACTATTCATTTCCCTAACACCAGCTGCAGTGCTTGTCATAATCTCCTTCGAGTGAGCTAAGCAACTTGCAAAACAGGTGGAGAAGCCCTCAGATTTGCATTCTGTTTCAGAAAAATTGAGTACTTTGCAATGTCTGTTCCCATTCCCTGTTAAAAAGGAGTGAGGCAGAGGGTCTGTAACACACTGGGCATGCTTTCATGTAAATGCTAGCTCTTTTATTGCATTTATCAATGCTTTTGCATGTGACATTGATAACACGTCTTCAAAATGCTGTGCAAAAATACATTAAACAATGGAAGTAAGAATAGGCAGTATAATAAAGCATTTGACTTTAATAGTCACAATTCTTCTGAACTACTGTCACTGTTTCATTGTGTCCTAGCTTAGACTTTAAGACAGCATTTGCCGTTTTTCCCCAAGAAAACAGGTGTATTGGCAAAGAAAATGCCTGTAATTAGCCCATATGGTAAGGCAATATGTATTCCTATGTATTTTTTTAGAGCCTTACACCAATTTTCCATCTCACCTAGCCAGATGTAGGCTTTATAGTTGTGAAGACAAAGACTTTCATCCTGGTTGCTTCTTACAAAGTGGGCATGTATCCCAGTGTGTGCGTGGAAGCTGTGGAGAAACTAGGTAAGAGAAGTCTCTGTATCCGTGAGCCTGTGTGCAAAAACCAGCCTCTTGCAGACCAGCTGCAGAATCCTGACTGCATCTCATGTCTTTCCCCTTTGTGTGAGGTGCTGGCAAGGATTAACAACTCTCCTTTGTCTTTAGTCTGGAGTCACTCACCTTATTGATGGCTAACTCTGCATCGAGGATAGTCTTTTTATCACATCGTTCAAATGGATAAAAGGCACATGACAGATTCCCAGAATAACCTCGATTGTAGCTGTAGAGGTAATTCTGAGGAATTTCAAGGGTATTTCTAAGGCATGTTTTGTTGAGCAATAATATTCAACTTAATCTACAGATACATTCATACCCATTCACTGAAAGGGAATAAAATCGTAGGCCCACTGCGCTCCAAGCTTTTGTTCCTTGTTTAGATACCTAAAAATAAGTGGAAAGAATTTATGTTTTGGGGCATAAGCTGTTTCATCTGGAATGAGCTATAAGCCTCTCAGGAACAACATTTTCCTTTTTTGAAATGCTTTTACAGTTCAAAAATCCTTGACTAAGGCTGTAATGCATGTTTCAGAACAACCTTCCTGGCTGGACCCTCAGAAAGCCTGTGTCTTGGCTGGTGGGTCTGTGCTTAGCGCTGGGCTGGCAGAGACTGGCCTCCCACTGCAGCTTCTCCACTTCACGCTTCACAGCCCCTGTGCTGTGTTTAACCAAAACACATCTTACTGCAGCCAGGCCAGGAGAAGGGGGTAGCAAGCTGCCCGTGTGTTTTGGATCTTTTCCTATGTCATTTCAGCCTCAGCTACCAGAGCAACCGCACGCTGGTTTGTGTTATGTTCTGCTTTCTCTCATTTTTGGCCACTGTGTCAGTGTCTCGTAGCAGGTTGAGCACGACACCATGGTACCAGCACTGGGCAGCCCAGAGAGCCTCAATTTGCTTGTGCTCCAGCCATGACTCTGCCTCAACCCTGTCATATTTAGCAGCTGCAATGGCTCCTTTAGAGATTGAGTGTTACAGGTCTTTGTCACTGACATGTATGGCCAGCACACTAACTTCAAATTATATGAATTTTGAGGAACATTTATGTGCTGGGCTCTGAAATGAGGATCAGACATGTCCCATCCTGGTAACATTAATGGGAGTTTTTAATTACTGGGTCAAAATGGGTATGAAATACTACCAAAGCAGAATGGTCCTTCCAGGTAGGGAGTATTTTGAAGGGATCATTTCCATATAGGGCAGTACTTAGAAGAATTATTAAATCTAAGAATTAGGCCTTATATTTCAAGCTATCTTCAGACTAGCTCTATCCCAGGCTTTTTCTGCAGTACTACAGATGGAGCTTGAGCAGATCCAAAAGATGCCGTTGTGTTACTTAGCCTGAAAGCTGTCCAACTGGCTCCATAATAAATTCAGGAGCCGTATCACAGTTGATACTAGCTTCTGCCATGGGACGAAGGCAGAAAGTGTAAACTTGGGAAACTGCGAAAAATGTCAACACTTGCAAAATCCTGTAACAATTTACACGCAAATTATTTGGTCTTGCAAATAGTCAAATTGTCCGTAACTGGCCACTGTTCCTGTGTAAAATGTAAAGTCTAAGTGTTTTGAGGGACAGATTTGCAGCGGTTTCGACAATGTGTATTTTCTGAGGTTTACTCTAATTCTTCTGGATGGTTTCTTTGCAAAAAGAAAATGAAGTAGCTCTTCTTGGCATGTTATGAGAGATTTCTAAAAATTATTTAAAGGGCTTAATCTTTAAAACAGAAGTGTTTAATCTTTAAAACAGATAATTCCTCATGAATATAGGTATTAGTATTTTTAATTTTGAGCTAGAAATACAGCTATCTTTTTCGAGTACCGTGTAGTCTGAGGTGGATTTGAACTTGAAAAAAAGCATCTCCATTACAGCAATTCTGTATAATATTTCTATAATTGTTGATTTATTATTTTCTTCTGTTATTATAGCAGACTACTTTAGAGAGAAAGGTAGCTGAGTCAGCAGAAAACTTGAACTTCATCAACCTCAGACGGACTGCTCATGAGGCAATAAAGTATACGTTTGAAGCATTATCCAGTTTAAGCAAGAAACTACTGCTTTATAACATTCCAGCTGCTGAGTTTCCTTCTGTTTTTTCAAGAACACTTGAGGGCTCGCTGCGCCTAACAGGACTGCACTATGCATCTATCATTTAAGCTTCTTAACTGAATTGAAAGTAATGTCTTCAAGATTTGGTTTCAGATGCTCTGCCTACTGTTTCTGATATTGTATTTTAGCCTGTTTCCAGATAAGAAAATTATTAACTCCTCTCACAGCAGTAAAGCTGTGCGCAGCATCATAGACCCAAGGAATGAAGGAAACTGTTTAATTAGCAGATTTTTAGATTTCAATATTACTAATAAAACACATTTTTAACATGCCAGTTTGCTTTGTAATTGACTGTGATATGAAGTTATTTTAAATTGTAGTGGATTGCAAAGTTCTGTGAGGACTGGGGAGGAGGGACCATGTCAGTACCAAGGGACCATGTCAGGACCAAGGTTGAATAGACTGTGTGTACTGCAAGACATCGAAGAATCCACATCTGAATGAACTCATTACCAAGGGACAGCCAGGGCTCTATCTATATCAGCAGGTGAAGAGCAGTCTCAAGAAAGCCTGACTACATTATCGTTTCATCTACAGAAAAAGATAAATTATTAGCTCTTTGAGTCACATGAGCTAAGAATTTTTTGCTGTATTTCGTTCTTAATGAGTTCAGTTTGAAATAAGAGTTTAAATCCAAAAATCTCAAAAATGTCAGGAAAAAAATTCACAGAATAATCCCATGCATGGACAGACATATTATTTATATTTTTTAAATAGTCATGTCTTGAACCAAGAAGGTAACAGCCTCAAGTAGAAAAATCCTTGAACTAATTAGTAGAAAAATATGCACTGGAAGTTTGTATGTACTTTGTGCTGATAGCCAGGGGTTTTGTCCTTGAGGATGTTCAGAACCAACAAGAGTGACTAGTTGAAACACTCCTAATCAGAAATCACTCCTAATCAGAGGCCCCTGTCAACTTTGAGTCAGCCAAAGGTAAAGGCAGCAGGGGAAGATCGCAACCACTGACTTGAACCAAAGAAAATTTGCCCCCCTACACCTGTAAGGAGCATGAGTGCTCATTTACAAGGAAAGTGAGGCTAATTTAAATATACCTAACCACTGATCATGGCTGGGCTTCGCGAACCAAGATATGGGAAGGGTTCCACCCACACTT
>NW_009726362.1:6309-23079 GCF_000703405.1 Apaloderma vittatum | reverse complement strand
AGCTTTATTAATTAATTTATAATAACTTTAATAATAAATTCATGAAAATATTTAAACAATCAATTGATAATGATTATTTTGATACTAAATTTATAATAAAAATTTAATCAGAGAACATCTTACACATCACGTCGAGGAACACACCGGTGGTTGGACTTCACGCAACCATCGTGGCGCCCAGCCCCTACTTTCCTTGAAACGGCAGTGGGCGAAGCCTGCTCGTTGGCCACCTCATCTCATGCTGAGGACCCAAATTTCACTGGGGATGTTCCATCCCCCAAGAGCATCCATGGCGAGCTGGGGTTTCTCCCCACCCCATGCCCAGCGTGGCAAGGCTCTGGACATGGTGGAGAGAGGAGCACAGCATGGAGGGGAAGGGTCGGGCCTTAATTTCCTTCCCATCAGGGGTTTCCTTGCTTGAGGAAATGAGTTTTTTTCCCCTCCCACACGGGCAGGAGGAGGATGGATGTTCCAATGCGGATGGGCCATGCGGGCTGAGCAAAGAAGGAGAAGGCGCAGTGCTGGGGGATGTGGAGGACCAAGTGTGGCAAATTACACACATGAAACTTTAAATACGCCTCTGCAGGGCTGACCTTTTGCAGTGCATGAAATTCCGCATCCAAAACTTTAGGGATATGTCGGCAGCGCTGAGAAATGAACTTTAAAAACAAACTGGTTTGCCATAGTCTTCCTTCCTGTCCCACCCAGGCTGGGAGAAACGGGCTTGAATTCAAATTTCACTCTCCTACATAATGATATCATGTACGTGTCTTACAGCAAATCAAATTCATGATACTATATATTTAATAACAAAATTCACATCTTACTGCGGCTGCATTTGTCTCATCTGAGAAAAAAAAAACCAAAACAACAACAAACGACTCTATGGAATGTTTTATTAAGATGACTTCACTGTTGTGAGAAATGATTAAGTCACTATAAGAGCAAAATAAGACCACAGGCTCTCATTCATTGTAACACTAATATTAATCACACATATAATATAAGTGTCTTACAGTAATCCACATTCCCTTAAAATATACATTATACGTCCTGAGGGCAAACAGCAACGCGACTGACTTGGAATAAACCCCAAAAGCCATAGTGGCCAGCAGAAAACCATTTGTATTCTGACAGATTAATGTATATTTTGTTATGCGTAACAAATGAAAATATTTACAACGCTATCAGAGAGAGCTAAAGAAAAATTAACTCTCACTAATCAATACATTTCAAGCACGACTTTAAATTCTTTCCAAACCTTACAATGTCCTCCAAAAATCAGCATTAAAATAAACAGGAGAGTTTCTAGGATTTTGGCTGTAGTTATTCATTACTGCTGTACTTATTCACAGAATTTTTAACATAAATTAAATATTTCTGATGGCATGAGGCTGGGGAAACTTCAGATGAATTTGCTAACGATGAAACAATTCAAAAAATAATTTAAATAAGACCCTTTTCTGGCGTGACGGTAATAGGGGAGGGCAAAAACACATGAAGAAGAGAAACGAGTCGCGTCGGCAGCAGCTCAGAGACACCGCGCGCAGGGCAAGAAATTTGCTTGGGACATGACAACAGCCAGTGTCCTGCTCCCTGGAGGGGTTTGGGGCACCCAGTGTGCCCCGAGCTCAGCACTCGCCGTGTGCGCTGGCTCAGAGGGATGAGGCGACACAGGCTGAGCCACCCAGCGTTTGCAAGATCGAGCACAAAAAAAGGGGAGAAATAAGGCGATGCTGTTTAGAACAGCGAGCTCTACCCAAAGGTCAGCTGGTAATTCATCAGGAAAACAGTCCGCAAATTTCATAAAACACATCAAGTGTAGTTCTTCCATCAGTCCTAAAACAAACGAGTCACACCCATGGTGTGTGAGGACACGGCGGCAAAATCAGTCTTCGCCCCTCCAGCAAGATGGGAGGGTCTCCAATTCCTTAAAGGCAAGCCCCAAGCACCAGGGGTTTGTAAGAGTTTAGAAAATACTTTTTTTATATAGTGTTAATAATGTTCTCGCAGTCTTCTCCTGAGCAGGTATCTCCTGGCAGCACGCTGCTTCTCCAGCTTTTCACAGTTTCTTCAGTTAATGTCTCTCGAGTAACCTTGCCATAAACTCTGCTCTCTACAAGAGGAGTAGTACTCCTTGTATCAAAGAGAAAACGTTGCCGTTCCTAATGTGACTAAAAATTGACTGTCCTTCTACTTAACCTATTCATCCCCATCTCCTCCTCCTATTATTTCCAAGCAATTTTGCAAGATGACTATTATGCAAATGCTACAATAAAAAAAAATCTTATTTTCTGCTTCCTTTTCAGAGCCCCATTCTATTTACTTCCATTCGCTCACTCTGATGGACTTCTCAGACAAAAAAAGGAGGGGATAAATGTGTTCATTATTGATCCGAGCCTGAGGAAACTCAGCATGAGGTCAACTGCTGCAACAGAGATTTACAAAATCCCTTCCCACCCAATTTCCCTGATGCTGTGCCACTGTGACTTCTAACGCTCCACTATTTAAGGCATGCTCAGCTTCCTTAACAAGTTCTGCCATTCTCGTTGGGACTCCCACATTGATGGTTCTTACTTTGCTCTGTCACACGAACTGTCCTAAAAACTGGTGCAAAACATAGGATTTCTCTGCTCATATACTGGAGCTGCTTCACAGGACCAGTTCAGCATCTGAAGAATATCGCTCCCATAACGCTGCAAGAGAGTTTAAACTGCTTTTTATGAAATATTTGAGAGTCTTCTCATTGAAATCCAACGCACAAATCTATATAGAAATATCTCCTCTTTGAGAACATCTTCACACCTTGCAGACTTTGCTTTTTCTATGGAAAACCCAAAAATCTCGGGCTGAACAGTCACGCTCTGAGTTCTACCTGTACTCCAGCCAAATGATAATTACCAATAGTTACTGTGGCTTAGGACGCAGTAATTAATATAAATGAATGCATTAGCTGGTTTTAAAAATGAAGTTTGTTTAGACTTTGTTAGACATAAAGAATATTTGTCCATAAAGAATATTTGACCCAAGGAACAAGTGCTGGAAGGGACCCCTGGAAGGATTCATGTTGTTCTGCCTGTAAACAGCGTGGGTAGCAGCAAGTAAGGATTAATTTGTGTGAGAAAAAGATCTATAAACATGAGAGACACAAGGGGTCAGGACAAGGTCTGTAAAGAATTTTTTGTCCTATAAACACTGCACAACTATATGCCTTTTAAAAAAATACAAAAAAAAGATTTTAAACTGTCCAGACTTTTAACTGCCCTGAGCCCTCTCTTCCAGAAAGATTAAACACAGCAGCGCATGATAATTATTTTAAAAATTATTTATAATTTCAGAAGCATCCCAGCATCTCTCCTGAAATTCAAGTAAGATGAACTGATAGACCTTCAAATCACAGTTGTGTGAGGAACAACCAAACTCCCCACCATCAGTACAAAATCTTAAGGCAAAAGATCACTGGTAGCAGTTTCAGCAACACCTCCCTTCTCTCCACCAGAAGCTCCAGAGATCACAGCACCTGTAAAGCCAAAGCCCGCCAGCCCCACGACGCACCCACACCTGCTGCTTTGGGGACATCTGAACCAGAACAGGCCATGGCTTTGGGTGCAGGAAAGGGTTAACTTGGCAGAGTAGAGCATCCTCACCTCTGCCCCTCTGACACATCAGCCCAGGCTCAGCACCACCTTCCCAGTGCCTCAAGAAGGTCCAACCTTCTTCTAGGTCGGTCTTGCAGGGTGACCCAAATTGGTGAAGCTCAAGCCAGATGTTGGCTGAGATCTCACCTGCAAAGTCTTCTGGCAAAGCCAACTCCGTACCAGGGCTGGAAACACCCTTTATGCCCACAGAGGGTAAAAAAAAAAAAGAAAAACAACAAAAAGACAGAAACAAAGACCCACCTCACTGCTTCCTGAGCTGTCAGACTGTGTGATCGAAACGGCGTGCGGTGCCCACTGCAGGATCTCCAGACCTTCACAGTGTCCTGCAACCTCTGCCGACACTCAGCTGTGCCTTTGAAGCTACATGTTCAACAAGTTACTGAAATCACCCTAAAAAGCAAGGACGGGCCCAGTCTTGGACACAAGCATGTCCGTGTGACACCACCAACTACATGGACACAAAAAGTGTTCATGGTGCACCATGGCTGTGGAGAAGACACCTCTTACCTTGTGCCTCCTTGACCTGTATCAGAAAGGGGGAGAAACAGGGAAGTGAACCAGAAGTTGCTTTTGGGGCACAGAATTTTACTTCTGAGGGCAGAAGTAGGACTCACCTCTGTACCAGCTCAGGACCTAAAACACTTTGGGGACAATCCTGGCCCATTCTGCTCGGACAGGCTTTGTCGTCCTTGGTGCCCCCCAGTTTGCACGGGTGGGCTGGTGGCTGTTGACCAGTCCAGTCCCACTCCACAGCCACAGCTTGGCATGAGCTCACGGAGCATCTGCCCATTGGGCGAGTCAAGGCATCGTGCTTTCTTCTGTCCCACTGATACTTCCTGGGCGACATGATCTTGAGTATTCACTCTCCTTCAATATTTCCTTTCTTTTCCCCTAGGGTTTGGGTGTTCTATTTTGTGGCTTGTTTATCTGCATCTTGCAGCCGCCAATGCTTAAGAATTTAAGACCATTGTTAATAACCTTGCTCTTTTCCCTTTGTATTTGCATTTCCCTGGCTTTTCCTCTCCCCCTTTAGAGCAGCTTGTAGACCTCCCTCAGAGCCATGAATGCAGATGTTGCGGGAGTGGAAATCCCGATCCTCCTTCCCCCAGGCTTGTTGTTTTGGGTGATTCTTCTGGCCTTTCCCCCTCATGCCTCCATCTAGGAAACAGAACCGATGGTATCAAGCTGGAGCATCACAGGTTTCAAAGCTCCCCAGCGTTACCTGCCTTCAGGTTGGGGTCCCTGCCCAGTGCCTTGGACTCCTCCGTGTCACACGGCTCACGGCACCCCAAAGGTTGACAGAAGCAAAGCTTTACAGTTGCCTTGGATGACATCAAACCCGGGTCTCAAAAGAAACTTATGCCACAGTTTAGGGATGCAAAATTGCATATTCCTTTTCTACACGTTCCCTGCACTTACAGAGCAACCCATTATTAAGCTATTAATCACCTCTCTCAATTAATTGTTTCAAAATGACCTGGGCTTTAGTAGCTGTGTTGCAATTGAAAAGCTCACTTATTTTTGGAAAGGTAAGTTACAGGCAGTGGTAATTTGAGGCAGCCGAGCTATTAGCCACTGTTTAGAATCTCAATTACCCTAAAGATGGATAATTACAAATAAAACAAACTTGTGATCCCACATCAGTGAGAACAGTTCTCTCCTGCTTTATGGAATACACCAGCAGTTTTTCATCCACTGGATTTAATTTCCACATGAAAAATTGACCTTAACAGTATGAAGTATGGCTACAAGTAAAAACTGTGTTTTCATTGAAGAGAATAAATGCATTTCCTGAACGCTGGCTGTTAAAGCTAATTGATTTATTGGCTCTCCATATAGTGTACTATTGTCTTTGCACTCATGGGACAAGGAAGCTCTTGAGAACAGAACTAAATTCTGCCACAGCAGTATGACAGCTGAAGAGGGCTTTTTTTATTATTTAATATAATGTGCAAGTTTCTCAGAGCTAGAATGAAATCTTTCTAGGATAAGCAGAAACTAACTGGACTGTTAGCTTACTGGATTTTTTTTTTAATACCATAATGTTATCGGGAAGTTAATAGCACTGGCATCAGGTTATTTCTTTTAATCTCATTGCTTTCACTGTAAAACATCTATGCTCGAGCAAAAGTAGAATACCAGTCAAAAGAAAAGAAATAGGAAACTCCCTCTTCTTTCTTACTTTAAGGACAGTAGTCAAAAAATCAGTAAGAAATAAGGGCTGTGCAAAAATATTTCTCCCTGGTAATGAAAACAATTTTAAAATTCATGAACTAGCCAAATATTTGTTATTATCTCTCGCTTTTAGGTTTTATGTAAATCGGTGCCTATAAGATGAGAGAAAGTGCTTGGTAGCAGGTGGAAGCAAACTCACATAATCATACCAATAAAAAAGCCCTGAGGAAAAAGAAAATAAAATGAAAAATCAATACAGGATGTTGTTCTCTAGATGATACTATTTCAAATGTAGTATTCGAGAGCCGTGCTGTTGTCCTCAGTAACGGATGATCCTTTTACTCTAAGATAAGCTGAGGGACAAATTTTCCCCTCTCATATGTATAAAATCCTCCAGAGCCTGAAGGAAGCCATGGAGAGAAGAGCAGTCTGAACGTGGAGGTGTGCTTTGCAAAGGAAGGTCCCTGAACGGAGAGGAGTCAAAGCTGAAATAGCTCAAGGAAAGCTTCCCCAAATCACTGGATTTTACAGCATCAACAAAAAACACCCATAAGTTTTCTGAGATCACCTAACTGCCACAAAAGGAAAAGCCCAGAACAGAAATCTCGTTCAAAAGAACAAAAAAAAAACTCTGAAAAAAAGATTATCAGCTCAGTTATTGGAGTGGAGGCTGAAGATCGTGGTCAACTCTTTTTTTAAGAGCACATTTATCACCTCTTCCTCTGATTGAATAATTCCAACCCCAGACTATCTCAATCGCTACTGTCCTTAGTGCTATCTACTGCTTGCTTGATGCTGGCTACCAAAAGGCAAGTTTATTTGAAAAACTGACTTCCTCCAACTGGAGAGGCAGAATAGCTGCTGCCGGCCACAGCAGGTGAAAAAGAAAACGAGTCTGAACAAGTAAAATTTATAGGCAAGAAGGAAGAAACTTTATCAAAAAGGGTAGAAGACACGTAGGCAAAAAAGCAAATCTAGGCTCCTCGCTCAGGAATTTAATATCTAGGCATTTAAAAGGTAGAATAGACTGTTTCAGTTGGAAGGGACCTACAAGGATCATCTAGTCCAACTGCCAAGTACACACCAAGAAATGTAATATTCTTTTAGAGCATGAACAACTTGAGGCAGCTTCATTCTGACAGAGCAAGCGTTGTGACGGCAATTTAGAAAAAAAAAAAAAAGGGGGAGATTTTCAACTCTCTCAGAGTTTTAGTATAGAACACCATGGAACTGGCATAACCAAAATTCACTTGGTTTGTTTTCTCCAGCAGCCCGAGGACCATTGACACGTGGGTTTTTTTGCACTGTTTCATTCTGTTTGTACAGAGCATGTTGCCCGTTCTCGAGGCTTTGCTCTGCCCATAGCCATAGCTGCCACCTCGGCCACTTGTTGGCGACCGAGAACAATTTCTGCAACTGTATTTCCAGTTCATTTACTCTTTTCAGCACCACTGGTCCTCATGGCTGGGCAAAAGCCGCCTCCTTTCACTTATTTCATGGGATGACCCCACAACAGCAGGCAAGACGCCTGTTCTGAACTAGGCAGAAAAGGCTGCAGCCACACACACAGGTACAGATGTAGAATGTCCAAATTCTGATGCTACTTCTTGCGATCTGGAGCCCACGAGGTGTTGTTTCTCTAATGCTAGGTACAAGTGTGGCCAGTCTGGTCTCTTCAACGAGTTGTGCTGGTGGCTGAGCTCGGGGAACGTTCTCCCATCAGTCCAGAGGGCTGGATGTAGCAGTTAGTGCTGTGGTCTGGCCCATGCGGTGGTGTTGGGTCATAGGCTGGACTTCATGATCTCGGGGGTCTTTTCCAGCCTCAACAATTCGGTGATTCTGCGATCAGCCCCTCAGTTCCGACCTGCGTGGCGCGGCTCGGCCATGCCTCCAGACTGCCCGACGAGTTCTGCTGCGGATTGGGAAATGAATAATTAAACTACAGGTGAGGAGATTCTGAGGTGAAAAAAAGAAAAAAAAAAAGCCCGAATTGCCTGAACCCAGATGCCAGGCTGCCTTGCAGGTGAGGGCATGGCTTCTGCCAACAGCCCTCCTGCTGCAGGGGCGCATCCTGCCTGAGGGCTGCCTGCCTTCTGCAGGACACTGGGCTGGGAGCGGCGGTTCTGGAGCAATATTTGCATTAGCTCTTGCTATAGCAACATAGCGCATCGGGACGGAGGATTTCCTCCGCCAGCCACCCGTTCTTTTAACTACTAATTCTTTAAACCATCAACATTTAATCAAAACTGAGTTTTAAAATCCCGACTCTTATCACAGCTAGTATTTATAATCTTTTTTTCCAGACTAGATGTTTCCAGCTTGTGTTACATCTTTCATCTTCCTTGTGATTAATTTCAAGGTCTTTACTGACTTGAGTGAGATATTTTTTTTAAATCTCTCTGTTTTAGTTTTTCAAGCTTTTAGTCCATCCTGCTGGTTCGGAGCAGCCCTCAAAATTGCATGAGCATTTTGTGTTCAGCCACTTCAGCAACTCCAGGTTTTAGGAGAGTATCGTAACGGCGACTAGCTTATTATTTTAATGCATGCAATAATTTGAGTTATAACAACTGCAAAAGTCAGGCTATTTTGTTTTATGGATTATCAACAGCCTTATGACCTTGAAAATAGCCGAATTGACTCACTGATTTTTACAGTTTAACGGAATAGTCATATAGCATAATTTTATCAACTTTGTCTAATCTTGTGAAAGTGCAATGCTCTAAAAACAGATAAATGTCCGTTTCAGACCCACCTCAGAGTGTAAGGGAAGTTTGTTCTTTCCTAGGCATTATTTAAGGATAGCTGTCGAACCGGTCACAACACACATTAAAAAATTCTCAACATTTGTTTCACTGCGAGGTTAAACGAGGTCCTTTTATATACAAATGACAGAGAGTAGCACTGACCCGCATTTAATTCCTCCCTAAAAACCGTGCAAGCAAAGGAAAGGTAAAGAGGAAGAATGGTTAACCCCTGGTGACCAAAGGTGCACTTGATCTGTTATTTTGTATTCCATACTCTTCAAAGAGCAATATAAACAGAATTATTTATGCCCAGCAAAATGTTGCTTAATTACTTATGCACCACTGTTTGCTTGTATTTTAAGCTCTCTCTACCACCCACAGGCAGACGTTAAACAGCTGCTAAAAGCTAGCTTTAGTCTTGCCTGTTTGAAATTAGCATACTTGAGCTTTGAAAAAACTTTGTTGCCAATTTACATATGCATAGAGACTGATATTTAGACTCACCATATGATATGTCCCTCAAGAGCTTTTCTTATTGCCTCCATCCTCAGGTCTCAACCTAGAGACTGTAAATCTAGCAGGTGATTAATTCTATACCCTTGAGAAACTAGCAATTAGCACTTGCAACCAGTAAAAAAATGTCATTTCAAAACCCTGTTTACTATGCCCATGTATTTTCTATGAACTCACAGTTAACTCTAAATAGATATATATGGCAATAGATTTGCAGTTGCTTCTGTCTCTTTATGTAAAAATACAATATAGCTTCCAGCTAATCAACCTGTTAAACATGATGAAGAAAGATTAAATATTCATTCCTTTTTTATTATTATTATTATTTATAAAATGGGAAGATGCAGCAAGCATGAAAACACTATACACGATGTTTTATGTTACCAGACCTTAATCAGCTCATTTCAACATGATGACTTTGTAGGGTTTACCTGTTTTGTGTCAATTCTTATCTCTGATAACTGAAATTACCGTACTTCCAGATGTTCTTATGCATTATTGGGGTCTTCTGCAGTAGATGCTGGAAAAGGTAAGATAAGGTTTTATTTCTTTGTAGCAGTCACAACACCAAGATCAAAGGCAGTAAAGTGCAGTGCTTAGTATTGAAAACTATGATGAACTTAACATTTATTTTCAAGTAGAAAATCTGTCATAAAACTGCTCGCCAGTCTTCAGTTAACCGTTTCAAGTGTAATCCACTGGACCCAGGCAGAACATTTTAAAGACCTGGGGGTGCTCTTCCTAAAAAAAAAGGACGATTTAATACTCATCCAACGTGTGCTTGTCAGCCGTGGGCACAAGCAGAGCATCTCGTGGAGCTGGGGCTCTGCCCTGAGCCCCACAGAAACCTGCTGGGAACTGGGGAGAGGGGCTAGAGGCATCTTCTGCCACCCCGGAGTACACCTGAAAGGAGAAAAAAAAACAGAACAAACCAAAAAAAACCCAGAAACAACGTCTGCTTAGAACAGAAACTGGTTATACAGTGCCTGGCACTGGAATGAAGATGCGAATCCCCTCCACGGAATATTTCCACTTGACTATTTCCACTTGACTATTTCCACTGAGCCGTGCAAATCCATACTGGTTCAAACCCATTCTACTGAGGTGGGGAATCTGCTGCCCCATCCCAATTTTAGAGGGGCTTTGGAAATTTTCAGAGTGTTTCAGGACAAACTTGGTCTAAAAATCCTGAAGTCTTTTTTTTGTTTGTTTTCCTCATCATCTTTGTAAAAAATAAAGAATCAGTGCTAAATGTAAAAACGGTCACTAATACGAGGATTTTTTTTTTTTCAAGTTGCACAGTCATTAAGGGGTCTGCTGCAAAAGCCTGCTAGACTTTCTGCTAATTACATCATCAGATCATCATACTGCTAAAATCAGTTGCAGAATACTTGTACACAACTAAGTCCCTGCTTCTAATTACTATTTTAGTCTCTTTTTCCTCGTGACATGTTGGTGATAGATCATTATTTTTTCAGCAATTTGTTCGCATTTATATGCAATATAATTGGATCTGATTAATTATTATGATTAATGACTGCAGAATTTCCTTGCGAAGCTATTAATACTGGTAGTATCAAATGAAAGACATGGACAAATTAAAGCCAATGGAGTCCTGTTGCTTGCACTTACAATGCCTGGGCTAAAGTAACCCTTTGCTGTTCTCAGCTCTGCAATAAATATGAAGGTTTAACCGGGATTTCCCTGCAGATCTGTGTGTTTTCAAGTGGTATTAAAACAGAACTAATAGGTAAGAGATACAGATTTAATTCTTAGATGGACTCCTGTACTTGAAATTATATTATCTTCAGATATATTTTAAATGAGCTTAACAGCATTATTACAGCTGCAGTGATTTAAAGCCAAGGAACTCCAACAAAAAGAACAGACCGAGAAATATTTCTAAATAATATAAAGGAGATTTATCCATTTTTCAGGTTAAGAGTGCAACAAAACACGGCAGTAAAAGCTGTTAATTTCCATTAAATGTCATATTACAAAATTTCCAGAGGACTTGTTTAGGTAGGGTGTGTTGTATTTTAAATTACACTCTGGCTTAGAAATAGGATATTACATGTAAAAAAGCAAACAATGACTGAGTAGCTTAGGGGATCGACTTTCCTGCTACCTCTGGGACCTGACTTTAAATCTGTCTTTGAGCAAACTGAAGAAAAATCATTTCAGTCTAATGGCAGTAGCATATAAAAAAAAAAAAAAATCAGATAGCAGGAGTTCCACGCAGGTGGCAAAAAGCTTTGGAAAAAAAAAAAAGGGTGCAGAATCAGATGAGTGGTGGCGATTACTGTAAAGCTCAGAATGCAGGGACTTTGAATGTGATTTTAATCTGTAATAAGCGACAGCAATCCTAATCAAACCTGAGTCAAAATAAGGGCACTGATATTTTGGGTGCAAAGCTACTAAGGAATTTTGAAAGTCTCTCTCTGTTAGTCCAACATCAGAAATAGAAGGGGGAAAAAAAATTGCCTGCCTGAATTGAATACCTATTGGGAGATTATTTTAAAGTGTATTAGCTCTTCAGATTCTGAGGAAAGATTGCCCACTTCTCAGTTCTAGGAATTTCCCTGTAACAAAAAAAAAAGAGAGAACAAGATGGCGTTTATTGGAAAATGAGAAACTGTGGGCCAGCAAATATTCAGAGAGAACAATATAAAGAAGATTAAAAGGAAATCTCCTTGGAAAAAAAAAAAAAAAGAACACCCAGCAAAAACACATGCAATACTTGTGACCAGGCGCACAGAAGCACCCATTTGTCAAAGAGCAAATCAGTCAAATTCACAACCTGCCAAGAAATTCCAAATTATTTCTGCATAAGCTGGAAATCACGTTGTACCGTTACCTGTAGGAAACTCGGTGGTTCCTGAGGTAAGTGCAGCCTGATTTCATAATTCTGCATCTTATACCACGTGAGCTACTTCTGTTTGATATTTAGGGATGTTGTTATAGACGTTTGTGAACATTTGTGTTTGTGAAATAGATCCACAGGAATTTGTTCAGTGCCTGCACTTTGTTGTGTATGAGGGAGAGGAATCCGGGATGAATGTCACTGGTGTGTGTGGCTGGGCCCTCCTTAGTATTTGTCACACAGGGCAGGATATTCACATGCAGTATTTAAAAAAAAATGTTAAAGAAAATAAGTAATGGATAAAAAAGTAGGTAATGGATTAAAAAACCAAATAACGGAGTGTTTCGTAGCATCATAAAATGAAACATCTTTGCAACTGCATTAGGAAAATCACGACCTCCAGGGAAGTAACGGTAACATTAACCAGTTTACAATTAGCAACAGCACAAGGAGCACCGAGAAAGCCACCAGGGACCACAACCCATCCACAGGGAACCAACTAAGCATCACTGAGACAGAGTAGCTGCACCAGGTAGATGGGACTACTACCATTCCCTAAGGAATTACTGACTTATTTCTACTCCCCATCGTGAATTTAACCTGCAATTCATCAACTTAGCTAGGTGATGGTTTGAGAGATCTTGCTGAATCCTGTGGTTGCTCTCCTTGTTTGTATAAATCTGTAGACTGGCACTGGGGAAAACACAAATGCTGTGAGGTCAAAACTGGCCTAATCGGGCTGCTCCTGTGGCATGGCTAGGGGGTGTAACGCCAGAAAACCCTCTCATCAACAAACTCCAGAAGTGAATGGCTTTTACAGCAAACAACAAGATGAAATAAAGCCATACACTTAATGGATTTGGGGGTTTAAATTTTGAGGGGGTGTACTGTTTGTTGTATCCTCTATCATTGGGTGTTACTTCTTCTCTGTCACCAATGAAGACCTTGAGGTGTGTTCCCTCACTTTTTAACATCAAGGATAGTTGTTTGTTGGGGAAAAAAGTCCCCAAATGATTGACTCGACAAGATATTCCAAGCATACCCAGGCATCAGTCTTCACCTGGGAATACTCATGAAACAGAAAAACCACGGTTTCCTGTAAACGTGTTGTCAAGCTACCCAGGAACAAATGTAGCTGCAATCATTTTTGAACATTTTGTCCAGATGTAACACCACAGGTCTCTGCTCAGGGTCTCTCCAGGCTCAGAAATGGTGCCAAAAACTATCATTGCTCTTCCGTCCAGCTCACTACCGTCGCTGTTACTCAATATTTGGAGGCAAGTCTGTCAAAAGGGACCAAAATCCATGCACGTAGTGCACTAAACTTACAGCAAAGGTGGTTACCAGCCCTGAAGAACTCACAGTATAAAAGATACACAAAACCACTGATGCAGAAGCCATTCTATACATCTTCCTACCCTCTCTCCATGTACACCGTGCTCCTCCATTACCAGTTAGACCATTACAGGGTCTTGCTCACCCCAGTATCCCCGACTGCTTCTAACATCCCAGGAGAAACCAATTCATTTTCCAAGATACAACTAAGGAATCATAGAATCATAGAATGGCCTAGGCTGGAAGGGACCTTAGAGATCATCTAGTCCAACCTCCCTGTCATGGGCAGGGACGCCACCTCTTGACTAGACCAGGCAACACATGGGGACCGAGTGGGAAAATCCTTTTCACCCTTGACCGGCTGAATATCTTCATTGATAAAAAGAGGATGTGAATAAATCTTGAACGTGGTGACTGATTATTGGTCTACTCATGACAGTGCAAATTCTCTTTGTCAAAACAAGGATGAACATGGTACTTAGTGGCCTGGTATCCTTATTTGTGTGCTCCTAAGCCTGGTTTCTTGGAGAGCCTTTGCTCTCCAAGGAAGTGGACAGAGAAGGAAAATGCACAGCACGGTCACCAATGGGATGCTGAAAAGCAAGGAGGCATGAAGCGACGTGTTCAGAGTGTTATATTCCCTGTCAAATGAGTCTCTTCTACACCAAACCGCCAGTCAATTCAATCCACCCCAGGACCAGGAAACTGAAGAACTCTTGATAATTGAGAAACGTATAATATTTATCAAATATCAGCCCAGATTAACATCCTCCAGCCTTTGGGTAAATCACGGAACTGAGAATGCAGTCTGTCATCGGGACACAATCGACGCGTGAACCTTATTTCAAGCCACTACTGTTAATCAAACCCACTTACTGACCTCTACTTACATTGCAAGCAAAACCACTTGCTTACAGTTAACATCCAGTTGTAAATGTTTTTTACCTCACCTTGTCCTCAGGAGACTAATGGATAGAAATGCACTATTGCCAAATTAAAAGTACTGCAGGACTTTGCTTGCCTTGATTGTCTTCAAGCTTCAATCTCCCGTCTGCGTCTTGCTAGGTAGTGTTAGCCTGTCTTGTATGCAGAAGGGATTATCTGAATAAACACACAGCTCTAATCTGAAGATGAAAAACAATGTCCTGAGAGCCTCTAAAATGGCTTCATAGAAAATGAGGGTGAGATTATTTTGTTCCTGTTTTCATTTTTCTTGGGGGGGCTTTAATAATTTTTTTTAATAAAGACAGTTGAGATAAGTGAAGTAGCAGTTCAGAAGTCGCCGAGGAAACAACATTTAGACCACAATAATGGAATAGGCAAATGTGAGCGTCGTAGTCTTTTAGCATCTTTTGCATTGTATTAGCGAAACGCAGCATCATCAATCTCCCCGTGTTGTTTTTCACCTGACTACCACCTTTTGCCTCGCACACCCCGAGGAGCGTAATTACAGTCACATAACATATGTACATTGAGTTTGAAGAGAAGGGAATAAAAATGATTTTCATACAGACGGCTTTGGTAAACAGGCAAGGTCGCGTGGCTTTTTTTTTCCTGCAACTTTCTGGAAGTTTTACATGGGTTTTTTTGTTTGTTTGTTTAATTTAAAATTTAGGGGAGCGTTAGAGTTTGATGGCGAGAACAGTCTACACAGAACAGATATGCCTCCTGAATACAAACCGACATATTTTTGCATAACTCAAAAATTAATATAGTGACTTTAAACAGAGATGCTACTATCTATATGTGTTTTCTTGGTAAAAATGTGTTTTCAAACCAAATGTGCCTGGAAGAAGAACTGCTATATATATATATAAATCCACACTCTGAAACACCTATCAACCAAATTTTTAGCTTGAGAAATATAGATTTATACTCTCACTTTTTTTCAGCTATGAAAGGTAAGAGGTTGAGCGCATGGCAAGAAGTAAGAACGCAACAATAAATAAGTACTCTGGAATGCTAAAGAAATCTGAAGTAGACATCCATTATTTCCAAAGCCCTAGCACAAACACACTCCTTAGACCTTAATCTTACCCTAATTTAAGATAAGGGAAGCTCACAGAACACCATTTTGGCTGTAATTATTATCTCCTGAGAAGCAGCACTGCATTCTCTAGGGCACGTGCCACTGAGGAAGATTAGACTTCATCACGAGGCTCCATTTATTTCCACCTACCAGTTTAAGCATGGAAAACGTAGTATGGTTATGGAGGAAAAGAAAAATAAACAAATAAATAAGGAGGACACATTAACGCAGTCACATCCTGCTCCCTCTCTCTGCTGAACAGGTTCTGTCCTTACCAACTACAGCTCCATCGCTCGTTAGAAGTCGAGGCCATAAGCTTGTTTTATTGGTGCTCTGGAGGCAAATTTAAACAGTAGCAGGAGGGCTTTGGCTGTGAAATACCCAAAACGTTCTCAATTCCAGCTCATAAACAGAAAAAGAACAAAGCCAAAAACTAGAGATACAAAAAAAAAAAACCTGAAAGGATGGGAGCCTGTACTCAGAACAGGAGAGGGAGTGCTTGTTTTTTGGTACTTAGGGGTATTGCAGTGATCAGGAAGGTGGAATTATACCTAAAACTATGGGGTTTCTGGGAATTTAAACAGATGTATTAGACATACTATTGTCTTTGTGCTTTCCTCTACCATGAGACCTGTTCACAGAATCAATATGTTTTATCTGTGGAATATACATAAGTCTTCTTTAGTTGTGATCCACTTTTAAGTCATGTGTGAAGGGGTATTAGGCAATTAGAGATGGCTGAGTAAGGGAGTGTATTTATACATTTTTAAAGTCTGTCTTTTCATGTCTAGCTTGGATGAAGCACTGAGACCTAAAAATCAAACAGTGGATGAGTTTAAATGATTGCGCATTTAATTTAAGATACCCATGTTAGCATTTGAAAATCTTACGAAGGAAGCGTCCGTGTTTTAAAAACTGGAGAAATCCAGTGGCTGCTGCGGCTGGTCTGTAATCTGTTCTTGGTTATGCAAAGAAACCACTTATTGAAATTCAAGTACATGCTTAAGGCCCATTAATGGCTATTTTTCCCTCATTAATACAACAAACATAGCCACTATGAAAGGTAGCTATTCTCTTGCATTAATAAAACTGCAAGATGACAGAAATAACTTTTTGTGCTTTCTCTAGTTCTTAATCTAATATGTCAGTGACAGGAAACTGAATATCAAGTAGAAATAGTAAGGTGAGTTTATTAACGTGTGTGGCATTAGCAAGACAATTAATGGGACAATCTATCGTCTTCTGATGTCCACGTTTCTGAAAAAGATGTTGAAAAAACTAGAAAAGGTCCTGAGAAGTGCTACAGGAACATCTGGAGTCTGCAGAACAGCTTTGTAGGGAGAGACAGACCAAGTTCGACCTGCTTAGTTTATTCAAAGGAAGGTTAAGAATTGACTTGATCATAACTTGAAATACTTGCGTGAGTTACAAAAGCCTGAAAGCACGGCATTC
>NW_009726362.1:3027-6298 GCF_000703405.1 Apaloderma vittatum | reverse complement strand
TTGCTAGGCAAAGACTAAAGAGTGATCCAACACCAGCCGGCAGTTTCAAAGGAGAACAGTAGCACTCATCCACCTTCCTGAAATTCCAGTAGAACGTGTGGTGGCCAGTCTCCAGTAGATCCGAAGCAACGGAAAGAGTGTGAGTTTATGGATCTGCTACCAGATAGATCCACTTTTCTTTCTCCACATGGTTACTAACCTGTTCTTCTCCCAAGGGTATCCTGTTTTCCCAGCAGTTTCAGTGCAGGACATCCGCAGTGCCAGCAGCCTCAAACCAGACTCCAGCTCCCCGTCCTTCGTGGTGGCTGCATAGCTCCCGCAGGCTATTTACAAAGACAAATTGAAACCAGCTCTGAGGGGTTACTGAGCGAAATTCAAGAACATTGCTTCCAAATTTCCCAGTAAATAAAAATACATGTGAAAGAGAAGAGCTTGAAGTCCCTCAGTGTATCCCTCAAGCATGGTTCATAGCCCCCAATATGCTATTCTGGTTCTATAAATTAGAAATCTTGTCATCTTATCATAGAGACCAAGAAAATTGTGGCAAACTTTATCTGCTAAGTGAACCTTAATAACCTCAACTTTAACTTCAAGAAAATTACACTTGGAAACATTTCATAGTCTTGCAGGTTGCAGGAGACATAAAATTCTTTCTGTTCTCCCACCTCTCCAGGAGTTATTAACCCTCCCCGCAGAGCCTCGAAGACCTCCAGCAAATTGTCCCTTCCCACAACTCGCATGCAACAGCAGTGCCAAGGGCTCCGTCTGCTTTGGCAACACATTTTTAGTAAAATTTTATGTCACTGAGCCAGATTAGTACCTTTACTGTCAAAAAAAACCCATAGCCTTTGAAATAAAAATGTTATATTGCTGTGATGATTTCTCGCCAAACGATTCACAAAATGAGTTTTTCTGCCATCGAATGGACGGGACTGTTTAATTACAATGCTCTACTAAATACTCCAGGTCCCTCTGAAAGCAGCAACAGTAGTTATTTCCTTTCACAGCGAGGACTGCCCTCCAGTTGTATTTGCTGCTGCCGGCCCCTGGGCTCAGGCCTGGCTGCTTCACAGCACAGACAACCCCGAGGTGAGCCGAGGATTTACTGGTGCTTAATAGTTCTAGCACTACTAACTTTTAACTATGAGCCTGGGAATCTTGCTTGGCTGGGAATTCTTCTAGAGATACACCAATATGACAATTGCAAGCCTATTCTGGGGCTCATTTTTGCAAGAGAACTTTGAGGCTACCTATAACTCCTTGAAAAGGTAAACATAAAGAATAAAATATATTATTACAACAAAAGCATGCAAAGATTTTTATCATTCTTATCATTAATGAGCAAATTCATGGGTGTCCCATAATGTTTTTCACAGCTGACTTGGCAATATTTCAGCTCTATGCCTGTGCAAACGGTGGGCAAGAATCAAACAAATCAACAAACAAACAAAAAAACACCCTAAAAGGGAATGGCATTGAAAACATAACACCAGGAAACAGACCAAAAACTCTGAGTGTACAACTGAATTTCGACCATTACTCAAAAAAAAAATTACTACTTTAGATGACCAGAGCCTGAGTATCTTTACACAGAGCAGCTTGTCTGAATGCTCAGAACAGTCACGGGCTTCAATGCTCAGAGGTTGCGGGGCAGAGATTTCTTTTTTGCCCCCCAAGTTTTCTCGTGTTTCACCGATACGTTCTGAACCCATTCCCTTTCAGTAGTTTTATTCAGTATCTGCTCTATCCTTTGATATTGGAGAATTCCAGACTTATCAAACTTTTTAATTATCCTTAATAGTACTGATCTTTGACTTTGAGCACAAAGCACAGGTTACAGTTCTTTCAGAAGCCCCAGAATACCTGGTATGGAGCCAAGTGGCGTGCCTTCACTTTTAGGTCCAGAATAGGCTCTTTTCTCAGTCCGGGTGAAATTAAAATTTCACCCACAGATCCTCCTGGTCCGTAACTATCTTGTTTGGTGACCTCAAGTCACACACAATCTCTGTACGCACATTAGAGAGATTTTGATGGTGTGAACGGAGTATTAAGGAACTTGTCAAAAATACGGTTCTACCTAATCAAGCTCTCAAAGGCACGTGGAAAATCCTCTGGCAAAGGAGCCACCTCGAAGCCTGAACCTGATTTCTGAAAACACTCATCGGGGGCTTCTTCAGGAAACATCCTCTCACAATGTTTGCTCAAAAACCAAATTCAAAGCTGTCTGGGAAAACGTGTGATGAAATTGTGGGGAAAAACACAAACTCATTGAGCTTAGAATCATAGAATCATCATCATCATCATCATCATCATCATAGAATGGCATAGGCTGGAAGGGACCTTAGAGATCATCTAGTCCAACCTCCCTGTCATGGGCGGGGATGCCACCTCTCGACTAGACCAGGCAACACACAGAATAGTTTCAGCTGGAAGAGACCTTGAAGATCATTGAGTCCAGCCTTTCTCCCAGCCCTACCAACCTACTAAACTGTGTACCCCAATGCAACACCCACCCATCTCTTAAACACCTCCAGGAACGATGACTCAACCTCCTCCCTGGTAAGGTTGTTTCCAATGCCTGAAAACCCTTTCAGTAAAGAAATTCTTCCAAATATCCAAACTGAACCTCCCCTGGTGCAGTTCAAATCCATTTCCCCTTGTCCTGTCACTCTCCACTAGGGAGAATAGACCAACCCCCGCCTCGCTACAACCTCCCTTCGGGCAGTTGTGGAGAGCGATGAGGTCTCCCCTCAATCTCCTCTTCTCCAGCTGAACAGCCCCAGATCCCTCAGCCGTTCCTCATAGGCTGACGCACCTTCAGCATCTTTGCCACTACACCAGTAAAAGCACATAAAAAAATGCTCTTTCAGCTTGGAAAAGACCCTCAAGGTCATCGAGTCCAATGGTTAACCCAGCACTGCCACGTCTGCCACTGAACCGTGTCCCTGGGATTAGAGAGCACCGTCAGCAAGTTTGCTGGCGACACAGAACTGGGAGAAGTTGTTGACACCCCACCAGGCTGTGCTGCCATTCAGAGAGACCTGGACAGGCTGGAGGGCTGAGCGGGGAGAAATCTGCTGAAGTTCACCAAGGGCAAGTGTAGAGTTTTGCACTTGGGAAAGAACAACCCCATGTGCCAGGATAGGCTGGGGACTGTGCTGCTGGAGAGCAGCGTAGGAGAAAGGGACCTGGAGGTGCTGGTGGGCAGCAGGATGGCCATGAGCCAGCAGTGTGCCCTCGTGGCCAAGAAGGCCAATGGCATCCTGGGGTG
>NW_009726362.1:0-2239 GCF_000703405.1 Apaloderma vittatum | reverse complement strand
GAAGGTTCCGCAAAAATATTAGGAAAAACTTTTTGACTGTGAGGGTGACAGAGCACTGGAACAGGCTGCCCAGGGAAATTGTGGAGTCTCCTTCTCTGGAGACATTCAAACTCCGCCTGGATGCGTTCCTGTGTGACCTACTGTAGGTGATCCTGCTCTGGCAGGGGGTCTGGACTAGATGATCTTTTGAGGTCCCTTCCAACCGCTGACATTCTGTGATTCTGTGACCACATCTGCCCAGCTTTTGGACACCTCCCAGGGTGGTGCCTCCAACCACCTCCCTGAGCAGCCTGTGCCAACCAACACTGCCACTAGAAGATTCCCGCAGGAGTGTTTCACCCTGAATGCCAGCACAGCAGGACTGAGGCACAATTCCTGCTCCCAAGGTCCCCGAAACGTCACCTGCAAATGACAGACCCGTGGCTGACCGAAACCCTTAATGACATGCACAAATATGGGATCTGTAAATACATTAAATTGGTGTTGACTTTAAGGAATCAGAGTCAGAGAATAAATTCGTGAGGCCAGACCTGGCTATTAGCAAGAAACATGTAATAAAGAACTTGCTGCATTTAAATGAATTTCTAAATTTACAGACACATTACTAAAGCAATGTAGCGGTCACTTTAGAAAATTCATATTTCATGACAAGAAGAAAAGGGAGAAGATCTTCCAGAAGCTCATTTTCTAAAGAAATGTTCCCTACTCTGTAACCAGCGTGTTCAGCGGTCCCTTATTATATCATTGCAATTTTTTGTGCCGGGCATCCACGGCTGCTTGGTCTTTCCTGAGACTAAGGGTGCTGTGCTATACATTTTCTGCTTTGAAGTATCAAGGTAACACATTTGTGGGTGTCTTTTTTTCCCCCCTTGAGAAACAAATTAGCATAAATTTACAGTCCAAAGACCTTCTAGGTGCGCATAAATGCTCTGGAAGCAGCTTTTGATGCACACAAATCTGCTGGATGGGGTGTGGATTGAGAGGCTCCATTATTAAAACAGGGATCAAAACAGGCTGCAATTATGCCCAGTTAATCCTCTTAAAACAGTGAGGTATTTCTCCACCACAGTAATTATTTGCATGGGTTGAAAATAACAACCATATAGAACAAATTAAAACTTTACCTTCAGATGCTACCTCAATTGTTATGCAGATTTCATTGTTTTCATTCGGCCAGAAAGACAGACCCTTAATACTAAACCCTCCTCCAATAATCAAAATAAAAGCGTGACGTCATCACAAAATTAATTATGAGTTTATTTGATTTATTTTGCCATACGCAGCTTCCTCGTACGACTCTGGGCAGCCTCACATGCTCCAAGCAGACGTGGTCTGAAATCCCTCTGATTTAAAGGGTGAGCAATACATCAAGTGCACTTGGAATTTCCGTGGGCTCTACCTGAGGAAAGACATCAAATGACCAGTGTGGTGTACAAACTGCTTGTCGAGGCTTTTTTAAATACAACTATCACGCGTTTAAATGTCATGCTGGGCTTTAGTTAACTAAGGTGGCAGGTTCTTAAAACGCAGAATTTATTATGTTGAAATTTTCCGAATGTAAGGCCGAAAAGGGGAAGAAAATATGCTGGCTTTTATTTATTTCCTATATAAATATAGGCAATTTAGTCCTTCCCCCAAATACAGGCAGATTAGATGAGTCGGACAGTAGTCGATTCATTTTGCATAGGAATGGCTCATTAAAAAAAAAAAAAAAAAGAGTCCCACATTTGTATTAGGCTCCGATTGGACAGTGCACAAAATGAATTTACAGTGTCACTCAGAGATGTAGCAGGACTAATGAGGGAGGGCTATGGTATGGTGGCGTGGGGAAAATCTGCACAAAATTCATTCCCTCAGCTGGTGCGGCTCAGGAAATGGAGGTGTCCCTCATTATGTATGTGTCTCAGGAGCTTTCTTTAATATTTTAATAAATAACAACATCAGCCCAACAAGAAATTAATGAATAGTATCATTAATAATGAGCTAGAGTCTTGTAGTGATAGGACAGATATTAAATTGAACCACAGTGGTGCTATCTCTAGAGACTTGGGAATTTTCCAGCGGCAAACAAGGCCACTGAATGAAGCAGCCACCGCTCTGTGCCAACAGCTTTTACAACAGGTTGGGAGTAATAAAAGAGGATTTTCTGCACGATAAAGTTAAGCCTTAGAAAATCTGCTGGTGTAGATCGGTGTGAAAAGTACTGCCAAACGTGATCCTTAATTAAACTTTAATTAAG
>NW_009726361.1:1113-1594 GCF_000703405.1 Apaloderma vittatum | reverse complement strand
ATCAAAAAAAGTCATCATAAAAATAGATATTTTTTTTATATATTAAAAATGCGTCCTTAAATATTTCTTCCCACTGCGGGAACGTATTAAATTAACCCCAAGATTCAATAAATATGATTAACCACCTGAAATATTAATGTATAAATTAGTGGGGAGGGGGTGGGTGCCACCACCCACCGTCACAGTGCAGTGGCCGGAGCCGAGACCCTGCCCAGCGCAGGCGGAGCTGCGGTGGCACGGCCCTGGGAGCTTGGGGACACTCAGGGGACACTGAAGGGACACAGGGGACTGCATGGGTCACCCCTGGGGGCATGGGAGTGCTGAGAGCATGGGGACAGCCAGGTACACAGGGACAAGCACAGGGACACCAAGACAGGGGGACATGGAGCACGCAGGGGAGAGGAGAGCACAGGGACATCAAGCTGAGGGGGACACTAAGCTTGCCAGGACACCAAGCTCCTGGGGACACCAAGCTCAGAGG
>NW_009726361.1:0-1062 GCF_000703405.1 Apaloderma vittatum | reverse complement strand
CAAGGCCAGTGGCTGGTGGCAGCAGCGGTGCCGGGTGAGCGGCTCTTAGTCAGGCTGGGTCACCAGACCCGTTGAGTCACTGGAAAATCCATCGGGGCTCGGTGACAAGGGATGGCTCCATCCTGTGGCCGCCAGGCACCTGAGGGACACCCAAGTGTCCCCGGCATCCCACGGCACCCGGGCTGCCGAAACGCAGGGCAGGACCTGGGGCAGTGTAGTGGGGCTGTCCTGCAGCCGAGCGGTGGCATGGGGACAGCCTGGTCCCCACGTCGAGTCGAGGTGATGGGAGATGCTCGGAGCACGCTTGTGTCCTTAGAGGGTCTCCGTGGTGGGTCCTGGCCAGGCAGCAAACGTCCTTAGGGACGGGGACGGGATGGAGATGGGGGTGGAACGGAGGTGGAGATAGATGGAGATGGAAGATGGAGATAGATGGAGATGAAGATGAGGACGGAGATGAAGATGGAGATAAATGGAGGTGGAGATAGAAGATGGAGATAGATGGAGATGGAAGATGAAGATGAGGATGGAGATGAAGATGGAGATAGATGGAGATGGAAGATGGAGATGAAGATGAAGATGGAGGTGAAGATGAGGATGGAGATGAAGATGAGGATGGAGATGAAGATGGAAGATGGAGATGAAGATGAGGATGGAGATGAAGATGGAGATAGATGGAGGTGGAAGATGAAGATGAGGATAGAGATGAAGATGGAGATAGATGGAGATGGAAGATGATGAAGATGAGGATGAAGATGGAGATAGATGGAGATGGAGATGCACGTAGCTGAAGATGGAGTTGCAGACAGATGGAGCTGGAGGTGAAGATGGGGACATCTCTTGTGACAGCGGGGCCACTCTAGGAGCGGTTGGGCAGTCGCGAGCCCCATTGCGACATCGACTTCTCCCGGCGCTTTCGGCGGTTCCTGGCTTCCAGCTGGGTGTTGAGCTTGGCCATGAAGCGGGCGTAGCTCCGGAGGATCCGGCACCCCTGCACCTTCTGCCAGAAGACCTTGGTGGGAGCCGTGGGGCCAGGCGGAGGCTGATGTCCGGGCTGGGGGCTGG
>NW_009726360.1:15387-15657 GCF_000703405.1 Apaloderma vittatum | reverse complement strand
AGGGAGCGGACGGGAAGTGGGCGAGAGCCGGAGCTGGGCCGGGAATGGGGACAGGGGTGGGGACAAGGAGAGGGAAAGGGGCACGCACAAGGACAGAGAGTGGGGTTAGGGTTTGGGACTGGAGCTAGAGACTGGGGATGGAAACTAGGTACAGGGACAGGCCCAGGCATGCTGCAGAAGCAGCAGCAGGGCTCTCACAGCGTGGACAGGCCTGGGGGGAAGGCCCTCGAGAGCTCCCAACCCATGGTGCCCACCATGGCCCTGTTCAGC
>NW_009726360.1:0-15304 GCF_000703405.1 Apaloderma vittatum | reverse complement strand
CCACAGGGTCACCAGCCCCCAGTAACCCTGGCCCAGAGTGCAGGGATCTGAGCTGGAGGAGGTGGAAGAGCCTGGAGAACAGTTCTTCGGAGAGGATGTAGTGGAAGGAGACGTGCTATATGTGTCCTGTGGGGTGGAGTGACACCCTCGGTGTTGTGTCTGGATCAGTGCTATGCTTGTATGTGGACTAAGCTCCAGCTGAGAGCAGAAACTCTTGTTACTAATCCTGGGTGCCAGAGAAAAAGGAGCGTTCTTTGCACTTGTCTCCAGCGCATGGAATCGTAGAATCATAGAATTGTTTGGGTTGGAAAAGACCTTTAAGAGCGTCAAGTCCAACTGTTACCTAACTGTACCAGGCCCACTTCTAAATCGTGTCCGTGAGTGCCATATCTAGAGGACTCTCAAACACATCCAGTGATGATGATTCAACCATTTCCCAGGGCAGCCTGTTCCAGCCTCCAATAATCCTTCCAGCATAAAAATTTTTCCTAATGTCTAGTCTAAACCTCGCTTCCCTTGGACAAGTTCTGCCTCCCCATTTTGGCTTTTGTGGGCTGCAGTCAGATTCTTCCCATCGTGATGGCATGATACAGAAAGGGCCAGGTTCCTGGACATGACAGACACTGTTCTAGTACCAAGTCATTTCAAGGAGTTTACATTGGTTGTCTCTAAAGAGGCTGTCATTTTAATGGTGGAAAATGAAAGGGAAAGGAGAAAGGAAGGAGGAAGGAGGAAGGGAAGGGAAAAGGGAAAGGGGAAGGGGGAAGGGAAAAGGGAAGGGAAGGAAAAGGAAAGGAAAGAGGCAAGGGAAGGAAAATGAAAGGAAAAAAAAGTAGGGGGAGGGGAGGGAAAGGGGAAGGGGAAGGGAAGAGAAAAGGGAAAGGAAGGCTTTCAAAAGACTCCATCTTGCCATGTGGAGTGGCCCCACCTCCCGCACTTCTTCCTCCGGCCTGGGAAGCTTTGTAGCCAGAGGGAAGCTGGAGAGAACTTGCCCGTGCTCCTCCTGATTCCTGCCAGAGTCTCTTTGCCCCATGCTCCCCCTGAGCCCAGGCAGCTCCACCAGGAGGAATTTCTTGGATGGTTTTCCTTGCCAGTGCTCTTTGATGGGACTGAGAGGGTTACCAATTATTAGGGGGTCTGGAAAAGAGGGTGAATTTGGAGAACAAGGACCTGTAGAGTCATATCCCAGTTGGGAAATCCCTCACAACCCTGGAGAGAGGCTGCTACAGGCCAGAGATATTTCGGGTGACAGCTTAAGGAGAAAAAACATGAAGAAATTTATGTTCTGTGCTTAGTGCCTGTAAAACGATGTCATAGGCAGTTTATCCACTAAAGAAAGCAAAGCTGGTAGAATGGTTTTCTTGTTAATAAGTTATTGAAGGAGGCTAGAGTAATAAGCAAACCAACCTGGTAGGTACACTCCCTCAAAACTCCTGGGAGCGAAAATGAGAGGAAAAAAAATGAGAGGAAAAAACTGTCTGCCATTAGTGCAGACTGTTCTTAACATTGGGTGAGGTTTTAATAGAGGAGACAGCTATCTGCATGCAGCACTTTCACTTAGGGAAGGTCTTAATCAATTTGTATAAACACATGAAGAGAGGATGCAAAAGCAACAGAGCCAAGCTCTTTCCATTGATACTCAGTGACAGGACAAGAAGCAATGTTTAAAAGCCATCTGGATGTTGTCCTAGGCGGCCTGCCCTCAGTGGCCTTGCTTGAGCAGAGGAGTTGGACAAGATGACCTTCAGGGGTCACTTCCAACCTCACCTGTTCTGTGATTCTCTGTAAAAGCAACAGATATTTAAGTCTCCCTGGCAACAAAACAGTGGTGGTATATTAAAGGAGGCACAGCCTCTACTTTTTTGATTTGAAGTGTATCTGGCAGCCTCAAACTTTCCACAGAGGACAAGCTATCGGGCAGTGGCAAGGAAGGTTTTCCTGCCGTTTCATTCTTGTTCCTGAATCCTGCAAAGAAGATTCAAATCCATAATAGGTTAGAACTTCTCCCTAGTATGTCTGCCAGGACTGTACATGACAGGTGATAGTACACATATCCTCCTGTGTGAGAATAACACAATGGAATTGAAATAAGGCATTTTGCAGGAGACACACTAGCCATCAGAAGAGGTGTTGATGTACGAGGTGGTACGGTTTCAGCCATGAATGAGTGTCCCCTGCCTAAGACAGCCATCCAGACCTGCTTTGTTGGGAATGTTGAGCTAGCACAGTCTGACTCAAATTATGAGTTTAAGTTGTTGCTTGGATTTCATAAAACTGCCCGTCCTTCTGGTATAAAAGAGTTAATTTTATGACAACAGTAATTACGAAGCACACAGCAAATAAAAACACTGGCAGTGTTATTTCAGTTTTACCTAAGATAGTGGGAAGAGTCTGGACCCTTTAGGTCAACTGTTCCAGTGTGAGAAAACTCTCCACTATCTCAAGAGCTGACAGATGTGTTTCACTCCAGTCTGGCTGCCCTATGGCTTTCCTAAGCTGCTATCTATAGCCTCTTTTTTGGATCTTCATTTTTCTGGGGGTAAACTGGATTATTCAGTCTTTACTGATTGCCATCACACTATCTGTTCTGCAGCCATCTACTTGCAATTCATCTTCCTTAAATAGTGTCCTACCTTGGGATAGCACATTTCTCCTGGCAATTTCTTATTTATCTCTGTGGAGGAGGAGGAGATATCTGCTTAGAGGGCTTTGCTTCAAATGTGTGAATTCCTGCGGCTGTCTGCTCATGTTGCTGAAGTGCCACAGGAAAGCTGTACCTGTCTTTCGCCAGTCTGGGATGGCCACAAGGGCTTGTTTTCAGTATCTGCTCTGACTTCAGATCCAGGCTGACACAAAACCAGATGTGCAGCAGAGCTCTGAGTGGGTGCAATCAGATACAAGTGGGCTTGTTTTGTAAATAACCACCATATCATGCTTAAAAAACTCAGGAGGGCAAAGGGGACAGTATGGGACAGGTTCAAAGAGTAAAAAGAAGTCAAGGTATCTATTCACAATTTTACAGCTATATCGTTAGCGGTTTTGTAATAACAGCAGAAAACCGTATCCAAACTGACAGGGAAGGAGCTAGAGGTAGCAGAAAAGGTTTCATAGCACCCAGCAGGGGTGGAAACAACAGGGAGCCAAAAGCAGAACTCATGCACATATTGAAGAACAGAGATTACTTTTCAACACCCCTAAAAACAGTGAAGCTTAGCTGCAGAGGAAAAAAAGTTTACAGCATTACTTGAGTGGAAAACTTTCAGTACCGCAGAACCCAAGAGAAAGTGAAATAATTGACATGAGTTCAAAGAATTGACGAAAGCACTTAGCAATATGCCCTGCATGACTGAATGACTCTTCTCAAAGGTTGAGCAGATTTTTTTTTCTGAAGTCGCTTGTTTTTATTTATTTTTTTTAAACAAGTTCCCTATACAGATTTTTTAAGACAATTTTACTGCCCCAGAAGTCTGCGTTTTTTGTTTGCACTCAAGAACAAACATTTTAGGAAAAAATTGATTGTAAGATTTTTTTGCTATATAAGATTGGAAGACATAATAAGGCCTCCACTTGGGGGCTGAGACAAGGATATGTTGCTCCTTAATGGAAGTTTGTTGTGATATAACTAAAATTCTTGAAATCTCATCAAAAGACAGGGAGGAATTAGAGAAGATGAAGCTCCTTGATTTTATGGATCTTTGTTACAGAATGAACCTATAGATATTATCCAAACTAATAACCAGTATAAAATTCCAGGCACTAACCTTGATAAGTCGGTGCAACTCATATCTCTGTATTACAGAGAACAAGTGTTTTACAATGCAAAGGAGCTATGTTGGAATTTCTGCTTCAATGCCAGAAAGCCAAACATTTTGAAAAGCACATGTGTAATTTTATTGTTCAGAGAGTTACTCGCTAAATAGTAGTACATGCAAAAAGGCCAAGACTAGAGCCTAACCTCTACTTTGTCCCACAAATCCCATGTGGAAAAGTAACATTCCTCACAAAATGACCAACAGGAATGCTCTGCAGCTATGTTTGGACAATAGATGTCCTTCTTTTTCCCATGACTTTGTTACCCTTCACGATCCCATCTCCTCCCTGATAGCATTAATGACTAGGTTCAGGCTTGCCTTGCTTTTCCTGGACTATTTTCAAGAAGTAATTTTGATTTATATTATTCCTTCCTGACCTATTTCTTCTACATTATAAACTCTTCTGTAAGTTTAATTAAACTTGCTTGGGGCTAATGATTTTTGATTTTAAATGTGGGCGTGATGATTCTGTGGTTTTCCTAGGCTGTTGCTGATTTATCCAAAAAACGAGACAGTGTATTCAGGGATTTTCTGGGGTTTTTAGAAGATTACAAAAATGGGTCATTGCAGGCACCAGAAATTCAAATACATGGATCTTACTTTCAAAAAAGCATTTCTAAAATTTCTGCCACAGATTACGTTTTAATGAACTAGTTAAAAAAAGAAAACCACGAACACAAAACAAACTCCGTCATCTTAACCACTTTTTCTGAAGGTGCAAGCATAAACAGCAAAATGCTAAGTTTATATATTTGGAGGTGTTATGAGGTTTGTGCTTCTGAAAGATGCCAGTGTAATGCATAATGATGTCAATGCAAGGGCCACCAGGCCAATGCATACAATCTTCTCAGGGGGCTGCTAGGTTATGTTTTTCTTTCATAACTTAGAAGTGAAACATGGTCAGAAGTTGTATGGGGCTAGAGGAGGCAGCATGGCAAAGAATCCAGGTGGTCATACTGTCTGCAGTACTTTTGCAAAAGAGCGGCTTGGAGCTCCCACTGTATTTAGGGCTCAGGAGCTATTACTTCTCTCAGATACCTTTCTTGGGATGCTTTTGCTTCCAGCCTTGCGTTGTGGCACTCCAAGGCTGATGTACTATGATAAGCAGTTTCCTCCTCATTGCATGTACTTGACCTGAGTAAACTTACGTGTGGTGCACGTCTCTGCATATTCTTCTCACTTTCAGTTGGACAGAGGGAAGAGCAGCAGCTGCAGAATGTAGGCATTTTTCTAGGAGTGACAAGTTATGCGGCTGCTCCCAGCTGTAATTGTTATTTCAGGAAGATACACAAAGGTTTAAACTCTACACTTGCGTAGCAGTTATAAAAAGCTAACTCTATGAAAGGACTGTTTGTGAAGGAGAAAAGTATTTCACCAATGTTAGCAGAGAGCAGAATTCACACAGTGGCTGCCATATTCAGCTGAGCTGGGATATTGTGTTGTGCTGCTTTTTCTTTTGGGCTTGCCTCCAAACTCCTTGGGACTGACATCAAAGTCAAAATCTTGAATGTCAGTGCTCTCTGGTAACCGGTATGAAGCAGCATGTCCAAACAACTCCACCACTGGCTGCTGCCTTCCCACCAGAGGGTATTTACTTAGCTTTGTGACTGAGCTACCATGTGCTTCTCTGGATGCTTCTGAGTCTTGTGTGCTGTGGGAAGACTTCTGCAGTGTGAGAAGGAGTACTAACCTAAAGCTAGCAGGTAGCTGGCCCAGTCCACAGCTGGGAAACCAACTCTGCAAACCATTCGTTCCTTTTTTTTTCTCATGAGTGGCTTTCTTTAAGGCTGTTGTTTGCATTCAAATCCCTATCAGTCTTCTGGGTATGCTACAGCCACCATTGGTATTGTGATGCTGAAGACTGAGTCAATACCATAGTTTGCATGGATATGTCAAATGAGCCGCCACTGAACAGAAGCCAGTGGCCATATTGCTAAAGCAGTTTTGATTTCAGTATTGGAACCAGTAGCTAGAAGCACTGTAGGAGAGAGAACCGCCTAAGAAATCACATCCTGTGGACTTGGGCTCTACTAAAATACCAGTACGGGGCTTTATTTCAAGATACACTCAAGGCAGGGAAATGTGACATGCCAACAAATTTCCTTCAAATTTGAAAAAGCTCTTTAGGTAATATTCCGCAAATCCATACAGCCAGGGCTCAGTCACTTATGTATGAAGTCAGTAAATGTAAGAGCTATGGCCAAATTCAGATGTGTGAAGTGGAACAAGTTTGAAGCTATTTTATGGCGAAACAAAGTTGAGGTAGCTTCTAACTCCACATACCTGATCCCTGGTGTATCCTAGCACAACTCTTGGACTGTAGCCTGGGAATGATGTAATAAATGGATAATTCATTGTAGGAGAGGTCACATATTGGGGAAGTACTCTGCAAATCAGGAGGAGGTGTGCATGTAAAGCACTAATATGTTTTTGCTGTACTATTCCTGGATTTTTTAGTGATTTATTGTCACTTATTGGACATTGCACGTACAGCAATTCTTGTTCATGTTCATCTTCATAGAAAGAAGAAACAGAAAGGTAGGTGTCACTGAATTCTCAGTTACACAGTGGAGATCATAAACTCTCAGGAGTCATGGTCTCAAATGGGATTAGTTATATTTCAGACTCTCTACACCCTTCTGTTTAAAGAAAGATTAAGAAAGCACTATTTTCAGCATATTCCACTCTTTGAACAAAGTAAAGCATTAACCACTGAATTGGGGTAATAAAGACAAGGAAAAAATGCGCACATACTGTAAGATAGAAGCCATGAGAACTAAATTAAATTTTATTATTTATGTTTTATTATTTATGGATTTGCAAAGCAGTAAAATTGAATTCTTTGCAACATCTTTACCACTAAGTAACAACAGTAGTAAGTAAATAGTGTAATCACATGAACCTGAGATACTGCCACAGTGTTACATGCGTATCATCCACAGATAAAATGCAAACACAAGTAAGATACAGTTCTGTACATTAACAATAGCTTATATAATAACTTACACTCTGTTATTTAAATAAATATAACTTTTAAATTCCTGAGACTTTGTATCAATTTGCACTTAATCACATTCATTGTCAGATAACAGTTAAGAAAGGACCAGAGGATTTGGTATGCAGTAATGGAATTTTAGTTTACTTTCTGTCATGATAGAAATACTTCAAACTAATAGCAAAAACTAGTCAAGCTAGATATTTGACTAAGAGAAAGATTTCCATTGAGTCAGAAGTATTTACCAGAAAAGAAACATTTGCTAAGCTTTGTGATCTTTTAATGATATGAAATTACAGTATTGAAATGTGTGTGAAAGATAAGGATTAACCAGAGAAATAATTAGAATTACTAATACATTTAATCAAAAAAAAAGTTTTGAGAGCCCTGGAAAAGCTGACAGACCATTTCATTAGTCCTAATAACTCAAGCAGAAATACTCAGTTCAGACTTTGCGTCATGGAGATTTAGAATAAAGCCTCATTAACTCTAAGCAGAAGGAATCAAGAAATAGAGAAACTTCATATAACTATTTTTCGAAGTGAGACTTCATATGAATGCTTATTGTTCTTCCTGACATCTGCACAAAATGCACAGAGATTTTACTCAGGTAACACAGCCAGCAAATATTTAATTTCCTTTGCCATAGAAAAGTCACAGGCTGCTTAGGGTTTTGCTCAGTCCCTGTTTCATTTTGAGTGGAGCTACCACTCAGCCCATCATTTAACAGCCTTCAGCAGTGCACAGAACAGTTCTGCCCCACTGGCAGAGCCAGTTAACAATGATTTGCTCAATCTGAAATTTTTTATGTTCTGTCTGTATTGATGGTTTGCTGTATTAAGTCAACTAATTGTGAAGGAGAAGAAAAAAGTCATCAGTACTTCCTGTCTACTTGTTTTAGGGTGTGTCCTGGTTTGAGCTGGTTTGAGCTAAACAGAACCAATTCTCTTCAATGATTTTACTTTCCATACCAACAAAAAAAAGGAATATCACAGATGTGTGACTACGTTTATTTTTTATGGTGATGATATTATGCCCACAGGAGTATTACTCCTTTACAAAAGAGGACTTAATGTCAGTGAGTACAATTAAACAAAGTATGTTTAAAAAGAGGAAATTTTTTTTTTTTTTTAATAATGCCACACTGCCGTGTTCTGAGAGCATAGGTGCTGGATACTTGATATGGTAGATACAAAAAGATGAAAAAAGACTGAAAATAACACGCCAGTCTGTCCTTTTTTAATAGGTCTATCTTGATGATTATATCCTTCATGCTCAGCCAAAGATTTGTGTTCTATACAGTGTAAACAACTTACGGATTTCCTCAATGTATTCTGTTTATCTTGGCAAAATTAAGGGCTGTAATAATCCTGAAATACCTAATTGCCTTTCAGCTGCAAGGTGGATTTTGCTGTTAATGATCTAAGCTGCATATTCATTGTCTCTGGGTACAGGAATTAGATGGCGCTATATCACAAATATTTAAATGGTCATGCATCTGAAAGCCCGCTGTATAACTGTGAGGTTAAAACATCCTGTGCTTTACGTAGCATGTATCTGGCACTCCTGAGGTGGGTAAGCATACCTTTGGCATGTCTTTTTGACCTCTGGTCTACAAAGACAGGCTGGGAACAGGTCCAGTTTCCCATTTGAAATAGATTAACTCAAACATTACTGAAAACTGGCTTCAATGACAAAGCCCCAAAGATTTGTTGCAGTAATCAGAAATAACAGTCCTGGCAGAAAGGCTTATCATTCCCCTGGCTGCACCATGGTGAGTCCCCTTCTTCGCAGAACCACATTGCCAGTTTCAACTCCCATCCACAGTTGCGCCAACAGCTCCTTTTACGCAAGAGCCAGAGTGAGCTTTGCCTGATCTCTACACTCAGTGTGGAGACCAGAATGATTGTGTGCTGAGAAAACGGAAGAAAAAGTGAATCATGATCGTACAGACAGTGGATGATTTAGTTGGTCTGCAGAGAGGGTCCTGACATCTGTTATATAGAGTAATTAGCTAGGAATGTGGGATGGTTGGGAAATCAGTTTTCATCTGTATTGTGAGTATATTCAGAACATACACTAAAAGTTAAGCAAGCACCTAGCTCTATAGGTAGTCCAAAATAATAGAGAGATAAAAAGCAAATATTTCCCATTGCACTTATATGGTGATGCTGACATCAAAATCTAATCGTAGTGATTGAAAAGAAATTATTCTGCTTCTGGTCAAATAAAGAGGAAGAATGGTAACATGGTGTAGATTCGCGTTGTCCGGTGCCATGATATTTTCCTTGCCCTGTGGGCAAAAACTTGTCTCACCTATGCCTGTAGGATTATGGAGTTTCATATTTATTTTATTTTATGGAGTACAAATCAGGATTTTTTCTACAGTCTCATGGAAAGAAAAGACACATAACAATCCACCAAGTTATATATGTACCCTAAGAAAATACTGTATCACAATTCATGCCTTAAACTGAAATATTTCAGAATGTTATAATCTTTTTCCTTCCACAGTAGTTTATCGCTGAATTCTGTATCTCCACAGTTATTTTATTCCAGTTAACCAGAATTCCTACTGGAATTCCCACTGTAAGGCAAAAACTCCTGGCATATAGTAAAAAAATTAAGGAGTTGGGGAAGAATGTTACCCAGAAACCAGTCATTCTATATTGAGTCTGGAACAAAAAATGGAGGCTTGTGGAAAGCAATCAGATTGTTTCTATAAACTTCACTGATGGCATTTAAGTACAGGAAGGGGAAGACTGAGTAAAGAAGGATTTGGCATGAGGCAAAGAATATTGAGGGACAGCTGAATGCACAATAAAGAAAAGGGAGTGCTAATATCACATCTTGGAAAGCATTGAAGTTAAGAAAGAAATACGCATATCAAACCAAACCAGAAAATTTGGTGTAGTCAGAACCAAAACATTTATGAGTGCAAAGGAGATTAAAGAAAAAGTAAGGAATTTTAATTAAATGAAAAATGATACACTAATCCTAAAAAGGCAACAAAGATATATGATATATGATAGCCTGCTGAAACTGTTATTATATCTGGAAAATCAGCCCTGAAAGTACTGCCCAGGAAAAACAGAAAGATAGATTGGTATGGTGGGGCAGTTTTGGAGAGGAAAAAAGTGTCGCTACAAATTTTGACATCTATTCTCCACCAGGCCTCTTTACAGCCTTGTTCCTGTTGTTCACTGATAGCCTCATCATTAAAGTACTGCATTTAAATTGTTTCGGGTGATAGGCCAGAGCAGAAAGCTAAGAGTCCTATCTTGGATCATTAGTAAATTCATGGAAAGAAACGAAAATAAATTTGCAATTAAAGTTCTTGATTTCAGAAGGATCTAGTTTGCACCAACTATTCCAAGGACTTCTAAGATATGAATGTAAAAGATGACTAATTTTTCTGAATCAAAGGCCCAAAAACTATCCTGGCATGTTTCCCAATCAAAGGAAATACTTGAAAGCAAATGTTCCTACTCCAGATATGTGAAGATCTGTGTCAAAAGATCTGTCTTGGAGCTAATAAGCAATGTGCAAAGGAGTAGGCTGTGCTAATCTGGAGATGGGTTGTTGCTAATGTTGCGGTTACATCATTTGGACCAGATCTGGACCACTGCTGTCCAGTTTAGAACATGGGAGAATGAACTTGTGTCTGTCTTCGTTTGTCTGGTTACACATACCCTTCAATGCAAACAACTAATACTCCAATATTAGCTCCTCCTAACTCTTTACAAAACTGCGTTTGACTGTGATCCTGGTGTAGTACTTTAAAACAGAAGAGAGCTCTAGTGGGAACTGCTGTGACTTTCCAAGTGACAGCCTCCACTATACATGGAGATTTGCCTGCTATTTCAATGCTGTTCCTAATAACAATGCATTTTACTAACTAGATGTGCTTTTCTGTTTGGAGTTTTTTTTGTCTTCTCTGGTAACAGCAGCCTGTCCTTTGGCAAACTTGCACATGAGAAACTACCCACCTAACCAGCATTCTGTGCACTTTTCAAAATATTAGAAATGTCTTTTCTCTCTTTTGATTAGTGTTGTGCTGATAAACCTATGACTTAAAGAGAAGAAAAAAGTTAGAAGTAATCTAGCTTCTCTCTCAGCTTTTGAAAAACAAATTGCGTGCTTGTGTAACAATATATCCAGAAAGGAACTTTTCTGCTCTTTTTAAATTTGCTTTTTAATGATGGAAAAGACCATTTATTATGTAACAGCTAGACATGCTTGTCAGCAACATTATAAAACACAGTTTGGATGGAAAGAGGGACAGATATATCCCTGATGTCAGCTAACCGTAAACAGTTCAGGAAGAATTTGACTCTTACTTGCATATAGGATATTTCCCTGTCTTCTTAGCTTCCTTTCCCCACAGAAGCACCACTGAAGGACTCTTGACACTCAGCTGAGATGCATAAGACAGTGTAAATAGCCCAGGCTGCAAATGGGAAGCAGTATGGAGAGGCGGTATGGGACCACTGCTGAGCTAATTAGCCAAGCTGAGAGGTGGAGATGGAGGTTAAGCTGCAAGGCTGACACTGGTTTTGGACTGCACCTTGGTAGCCATTTTATTGCCTTGTCACAGCCTCGGGGTTTACTCACACCATTACTATGTACCATTATCTTGCTCAAAACTGCCTGGTGCTAGCTGCAATTTTCAGTGACATCGTGTTCAGCCTTACAATTTTGTAAAAGTTTTTATTGAAGATGTAGAACTCCACATTCTAAAAGCAAAACCTTATACTGGTGAAACACTAGATCATACCCGCCCAGAAGCAAAAGCCCATATAGCACTTAAGGAAGGAGAAAAGATGCTTCCTCTTCCTGCCTATCTGTTGGGTGTTTCAAGGTCCTATTGAATCTCCACAACTTACAGATCTTAATTTTTTTTTAATCTGATCACTTCTTGTCTACTCTTCCAGTGGTTTAGTATAGAGCAAACATCATCAGACTTAAGTTTTGTCAGATCAGATAATTTCAATTTGAAGGACATCGTCTAAACCACTTCAGGGTATTTCCATTTCAGTTTTTTTTTCGTTTTTTATTTCCATTTCTTTTTTAATTTGAAGCAGAACAGAAGTATTTAAAAAATCATCAATAATATCAAATCTTAGGAGAAGTCAGGGGGCTCTATATGGCTCCGTCTCTATTTAGACACGACAGATAGTCCTCTCTGGGTCTTTCAATAGCCATGATCCTTTGAACTTTCCACACTGTACTGACTCTAAAAGTAAAGATAAGGAGTATAATAGTGTCAACATTAACACTCATTTCATTTATAATGTGACACTGAGGAAGCTTAAGGATATGTGGTGAGCTGGGGAACCACATTTATTTACATAAGCTTGTAATAAAACTTCAAGGCATTTTTCATTCAGAGTTGGATTTTATGATCTTATTGCATGTTATGAGCTGCCCAGGTAAGAAATCCTGAAATACATCAGGATATTTTGCCTTAGTCCTGTGTCCTGGTGTAAAGCCTGTTAGGGAGAGATCTGGGGGAGCTGTTAGAAGCTGACTAATACAGTCTTTTAAATGATTTTTGACAGAAGCTCAGACGTTTTTTGACAGTCTAAATTGTACTGTGGATAGTATTTGGGGAATATTTATTCTAAGGCAGCAGATATATGAATACCAAATATGGCACCATGTGATACCTTCAGTGGGTGTCCTTTTCCCTCTTTGAGAATAAATGTTGAGAAGCCTTTCAGATTTGTCTCTCCTGCAAGTCAGCTCCTTTGAGCTGAGAGCAATAAGCATGTGCGTGGATGGGTAAAGGGTGGAGTACACATTGTACGCATCTACTCTATAACATTTATCTTGATTTATATCTATTTCTAGCTTCACCTAGCAGTCTGGCTGTGCCACATATTCTCATTATATCAGTCCTAAACAAAGAGCAAACTCTTGATTGCCGACAGTGTGATGTCAGAGTAAACCTAGTTTAAGAGAGAAACTTGACTCTCCCAGTGAGAATGGTCTTCAGTTCAGGTCTTGAAAAGAAAGCAAAATTCATTTTGTTTCTTTTGGAAAGGGAAGCTGCAGAGCAATGGCACTGAGCCGTGGGGACTGAGCAGCTGCTCTGGGTGCCTGAGAGAGCAGTGGCTGGCAGAGCTGCCTCTTGGCTGACAGGCAGGCAGGCGGGTAGGCTGACACTGGTGACCTGCAGACCTGGCAGCCTGCTTGCACCACCAGTTTCAATGATGCTCCACATTTCCATGTTTCCAAAGAAATCTGATGCATTTGGAAATATACTCCCAACACTAACTCTGTATTTTGTCAGAGTTTAGACTGTAAAAAGCTTAGTTTCCATTTTGCTTGTGGCTGACCAAGAATGAAGTTTCTGGTTTGCTAAGACTTACGCTATACTGACTTGGGTAAGGACTTGGTAGTGGTATTTATAATAGACCAAAGGAGGATTTTTGGTGATATTAGAAACATATTTTTTTCCCAAGGCTTAAGATAAATCTGCTGTTGCCATATTTTCTGTTCTCCTCTTTATGTGGGTTATTGCACTGTTAAAAAGAGTTCTTATGAGAGCAGTGCTCAGATGACCTGCCAACAGTGAGAGAGATATAATACACATAGAGCTCTCAAACTGTCTAAGATATAGATATACTATTGAAACAGATAGACTGAGTGAAAGCATATTGTTTACAATGCAGAGAAGTGGTGAGAAGGGAGGAGAAAATAAAACACAAAGCCACCACAACGTATACTGAGTATTTTTCCTGATGGAAAGGAACTGCTATGAAAATAAAGTCTTGTTCAATTAACAACCAGCTTGAACATCTGCACAAAGATGTCTAATCTAGCAGGAAGAGTGTGTACTGGTACTTGTGCCACAGAAACACATCCTGCAGTGACGAATATGATAGGAGGAGATGTTCTGAACTTGACATGCTTCATATGCAGCACTTTAATTAAACATAACTGAGTCAAATGCCACCTAGTAGTGTGGAGGCACATCATAGCTGTGACTCATTGTACTGGAGCAACCATGCAGATCATCTTACAGAATTGTTTTCACAATGAAAGAAGTCATGTTGAAATTGTTTTCCTGAGATTGAGAAGTTTTGTATTTAAGCATCAGTCAAGATGTAGGCTGTGTCTGTGTTTCTGTCCATGACCAGTCTTCAAGGCATCCAGCTCTGCCTATCAGTGTGAACAGCAACTGCATCTGCTCCACCAGACCCACCCTTTGCATAGAAGTGGATTATCCTTTCAGATGATGGCCTTTGTGGCTGTCACACTTCTGCAGTGCAGTCAAGCTTGATGAATTGCTGCCTTCCTATTTCTCCAAGTGGAGCACCTGCTCTAAATAGGAATTTTAGCTAAGCCTCCTGGGATAGTTGGAAATTTTGTGATAAAACATAACTCTCTCAGGCTGAGAATTGGGGTTGTTCAGCCTGGAGAAGTGAAGGCTACAGGGACACCTTACAGCAGCCCTCCATTACCTCAAGAGAGCCTACAAGAAAGTTGGAGACTGATGTTTTACAAGGGTGTGATATGATAGGACAGGGTGGAATGACATTAAACTGAAGGAGAGTAAATTTAGATTAGATGTAAGGAAGAAATTTCCTACTGTGAAGGTACTGGGACACTGGCACAGGTTGCCCAGAGAAGCTGTTCCCTGGAAGTGTTCAAGGCCGGACTGGACAGGGCTTTGAGAAACCTGGTCTAGTGGGAGATATCCCTGCCCATGGCTGGGGGGTTGGAATTAGATGATCTTTAAGGTCCCTTCCAACCCAAACCATTCTGTGATTCTATGATTCCGTGACTGTTTTGTGTATTCTTTTCTGCATTTGAATTATCAAATATCTCTTAAAACAGTAATCTGGTTATCCAATGTTGCAGGTTAATTTACCTTTGGCATATTGAATCGTTTTTTCTCTTAGTGAATAGTTAATGAACAACTCTAGTAGTCATAGCTTGTTTACTGTGTCCTGCTTTGGAATTTTCTTCAGAAATTTTGAACATGGGATCAGGCAAAGACACACCTGTGTGTCAGCTGAGGGAACTCATGGCTAGGTTAGTGTCCAAAAGAAATGTTGCCTGCTTTGACTGGATGCACTAATCTGTTATGTTCATGATAGTCTTCCAAAAGTTGCCATTTTGTCATGCGGAAGAAAAGGTGTCCCAGGAAATACATGACAGAAATTCAAAATGTTTTCTGGGAAAAGAAAATTAATTTACTTTCACCTCCAAGTAAAGTAGGTTCTTGTAGTGCAAAATTCACAAATCCTGTATTCTAGAAAGAGTATAATTTATTAAATGATTGAAGGAAAGAAGTCAGAGAGTTGTGGTCATTGGAACAGAGTCTGGTTGGAGGCTTGTATCTAGTGGAGTCCCTCAGGGGTCAGTACTGGGACCACTGCTGTTCAATATATTCGCCAGTGACCTGGATGAGGGATTAGAGAGCACTGTCAGCAAGTTTGCTGGCGGCATGAAACTAAGAGGAGTGGCTGACACACCAGAAGGCTGT
>NW_009726359.1:0-835 GCF_000703405.1 Apaloderma vittatum | reverse complement strand
CGTCCCTCTCGCCGCGGCCGGTCTCCTCCTTCACAGGGTGACACGTCTGCGGTGAGTGAGTGGCGTTGGCAGGCTGTCAATCCCTCACCGGAGCGGCCATCAAACAACATAAAACACACACAGGCACCGGGCGCCGGGGCTCATAAATTCCAGCGGGCTGATATTTTTGCACATTGCTTTGCAGAGAGTGTGTAATTAATTTTTTTACAGTTCTTTCCCCGTTATTTCCGCTCTTTTCTTTGCACAAGTTCAAACTTTTGATTGCTGCTGTTTCACCCCCGTTGCACAGACTTGGGATCATTTGTTATTTTTAGGGGGGAGGGCGATTAATTTTATTTTTTTTTCCCCTCTGTGATTGTGTTTTCTTGGCTTTTTTATGTTGCAATTTGGGGGTGGGGGTGTTCGCCTGGTTTGTTGTGGTTTTTGCTGTTTGCCACCCTCCTAACTTCTGAAGGATTTGAAAGAGAGTTTTTTCATTTTGCCTTTTTTTTTTTTAAATAATTTTTCCTTTTTGCAAAGAAGATTTTTGGACAAGTGGGGAAAGACATAAAAAGCAACAATAAAAATAAAAAAGGAGGAAAAAAAAAAGCTTTGGAGGAAGATTGTACCAGGAAAATTGCAAAGAAACCTTATCAGCTCATTTATCCAAGCCACAAATATGATGATGATGAAAGAAGATTGTAACTAAAGAAGAGAGTGATTTACTGCACTGGGAAAGAGAAGAGAGTGGAATAAACAGCTGAGATCCGGTCAAAACACAAATACTGATTTTTTTAAAAAATTTTTTTTGTTGTTGTCGATTTGTTTGGCTTCTTTTTTTCCCCCCTCTTTTTTT
>NW_009726358.1:0-16892 GCF_000703405.1 Apaloderma vittatum | reverse complement strand
TCTATGATTCTATGGTTCTATGATTCTGTGGTTTTGTGATATCAGATTAATAATATCGGTTGGTTTAATTATTAGGAGTGCTGACATTTCTTTGTATTTAATTGTCTAGAGAAGAGGATGTATCATCGTGTCAGAAACAAATGGATACTTTTGAGCTTCTTGTAGAATCGTTAAAGAAATGGATAAAAGAGACAACAGAACGAATTCCAGCAGCGCAACCCTCTCTGAATACAGAGGAGTTAAAGAAACCTTTGGAAGATACATTGGTAAGACATTGTAGAGGAGAACTGAAATATGACTGAAGGAAATAGGGCATCTATTAGTAACATACAAGTACAGACTTACTGTTTAAGCAGTCACAGTAATTGAGACTAGGGAGCTTGCAGTCTGCATTTACAATCCCATTTCATTTGCAAGTTTGGATATACTGCAGGGGATTCCCAAGTAGCAATGTTGTTCCTTTCGCTACACTAAATCTTTTAAGTCTGAAGTCAGTTTTGTAATGAAAAAATTACTTTCTTTCTTAACCAGAATTTAAAAGATGAATGGACATTGAAAGCACCTGAACTGCAGAAAATAAATAGCAGAGGAACGCTGCTGTGTAATCTAATTACTGCTGTGACTTCTCCTGCCAAACTGAGAGCAGCTGCAAAATCAGGTATGTGTTGGTACAATCGTGTAAGCCTTATATTTCATGAATTTTTAAAACCTTTAAAACAAAACTTAAAATAGTTAACCCTTGGATTAGCCTTCTGAATGTTATGTCTTGTGAGAGGTCAGATAGCCATGTCTGTTCTGACCATTGTTTGCTGTGACTCTCATTTAAACTAACTGCTCTAGTAACTCAGTACATGTTCTGATTGCTTTGCCCTGCCAAAATAGCATGAAAGTACTGTGACATAAATGATTAACAGGTTCTAAACCTATTACTTTAGTATGTAATTCCCAGGTAATGAACAAAATGAGCAGTATCACAGTTACCTTCCCTTTACCTCAGAAAGCATCTGATAATGAGAAATTGACCCTGCTTGGTGTGTATTCACCAAGTCTACAAACAGGACAAATACGAATCCTTCTGTTTGCAAACACTGATGTACCTGCACATTTTTGCTGCTGCAGACCTACCTCTTTAATGGCCAGAAGGCTATTCTGTGTCCTGCCAGAAAAACACATAAAAGTTTGCAAAGTCATGGAGTTATTGTTAGAAGTGTGATGAAGACAGAGCTTCTCAAAAAAAGCGAGTCTAGGCGAACCTACTCATCCCAGTATGACAGCATAATTAATACTAGTCAGTATTTTAGTTGAACACAACAGCATGGAAAGGAATCAACTCCATGCCCCAGCATGACTTTCCTGGGCCAAAATGTGTTTCCAGTCTGGAGCTTCAGCTAAATCCTTTTTACTGGTAATCTGATTTTAAAGACAGCAAATCTGTTTTCATGATTTTTCTGTACTTCAGTGTTTAAATGTTAATTTGTTTTACAGAAACCAGTAAGTCTGCTAAATATCATTCAAGCCATAGTTCAAGGCATGTTGTACCTGGGGGATTCTAATGGCCATAAGCACATTGTCAGCCAGTTCTTGAACTGACTATGTCTGGAAACGAATTCAAGTGTGTTGGCCTTCATTTGTCATCTACAAAGTATTGGGAGGATGGGGACTGGCAAGGGTAGAACACTTTTTCACATTTCTTTGTAGTAGCTGCCTCTGGTTTTATTCTTATTTGAATTTCAAATAAAAATCTTTCAAAGAACTTTTGGAAACTTATGTGGGTTATTTCTGCCCCTTTCTCTACTCCTGTGCATCTAGATAGAAAAAAATAAAATAAGACTAGCATATAAGAGCAGCTGTAATCCTCCAAACTAGAATATTCCTCCTCCTAGACAAGAGCTGTAGTGTGCATTACTTAATCACAGTTATAAATACCACAGTCCAACTAATAGAGCATGAAGATTTACAAGGCTCTGGCTGGGGGCAGTGACTTCTCTTATCTGGTTTGTTTTCTCTCGCCATCCTCCAGCTGCCACTAATGTGGTCCTCACTGTCCAGCTGGTACTGTGGGGTGTCTGCACAGCCTTTTCCAAGGCAACTGTTAATCTCTCTCTGCTAATTGCTCATCTGGGAATACATATGAGCAGGAGAGCGGGTAGTGATTCTTCTTGCAGTTCTCTGTGGTTTGACCACGTGCCTCAGCTTTGTGGTCTCTGACAGTGTTTTAGAAAGCCCATATAGCCCTGTTCCAGAGGCTTTGAAATTATGTTTAATTAGTGGGGCTGCCTGGGTGAATGGCTGCCTCCGAGTGACAGTGAGGACTTCATGTGTGACAGTAAAGATTGCAATCAATCCCTGTCACAGAGCATGTGCTCAAGTCTTGCTCATGAGGGAGGGAGGGATTCATCTGGTTGGTCTTAAAGAGCTTTTTTTGTGATGAGGTACAGTGCTGCTAAATCACAAAATCATTTAGGTTGGAAAAGACCCCTAAGATCATTGAGTCCAACTGTTAACCTAGCACTGCCAAGTCCGCCACTAAACTGTGTCCCAAAGCACCACATCGACACGTCTTTTAAATGTTTCTGGGAGTGGTGACTCCCATTTCCCTGGTGAGGAAAGGTGTCCCAAGTAAGCAGTGCCTTTGGTTGTGGTGTTTGCAGTGACCACCACTCAGGGCTTCTTTGCTATTTTGTGTTTGATGCTGTCCTCACAGTCTTGGCATTTGCAGGCTAGTCCTCTCCTAGGCCATACCCAAACATAGAGTCATGTATTGTGCTGTTTTGAAGAGGAAATGCAACACTGTTTTTTTGATGGGAAGAGGCCCATGGGACTTCATCTCTCTTAATCTACAGGTGGCACAATGTTAAATGGTGAAGGAGGAGCTCCAGGAACTCATGATTTCCTGAAAAATAAAGGTCAGTAAAAATTTCAGGTGTGATAAAGAAATATGGTTGCCAATTACTGTTAAATATGTAACTATCTTTTCAATGTGGTACATAAATCTGCTTGTGGTAGTCACTACTAGCCTGGAATTTTACGTTGCCGTCTTGTAAGGCAACTATGTAGACTAGGACATGATACTAAAATTAACTGTAAAAATACCTACGTTCAATATTTTCTTTGAGGACAGATGAAATCTGGTGGTTTTCTGAATCAATATGTACTTCTGTAGATGTATACAGGGATTGCTATTTTAATAGAACACGTGGCTTTTGAGAGAATTCTTGTGCGCATGTATGGGATTTGAAACTTTTAACACCCGCCAGCATTCACAACATGCACAAACACATACCTATACAAAGACACCCATTTTACATACATTCACATCACTGTATGTGACCAGCCCCTGTAAAGAAACAAAGGAACTTACATATGCACTTTATATGTACTTATGGATGGCCACATACCATGTCTCAAGTCTGCAGTGTCCATTCTCCTAAACTATTGTCTACTGAGTGACAGCTGTGCTCTCTCAGCAATAAAATGCATTTCTAATGGTGCATGAATGTGAGCAAAATGTTATTGCAGTAATGTTAGGCTCTCTTGTAAGTAACTGAACTGTAGTCCAGTATGTTCAACGTTTTGTCATGGAATTGTTGTTTAAAATACTAAAATAAAAAGAAAGACTGAAAGGTATTTGTGTGCCTTAATGACTTCTGTGAAATTAGAAGCTCTTGCAAGTAGGAACTTATATTAGGTCATTCAGATGTAGTGTTACCACATTTAAAGTGAATTGGAAATAACTCTTAACATATGGGGGGCTGGTTAGCTCAGTCAGTTGAGCATGGCACTGACAACACCAAGGTCACGAGTTTGGTTCCCGTTTGTTCCCCATGTGTTGCCTGATCTAGTCGAGAGGTGGTGTCCCTGCCCATGTCAGGGAGGTCGGATTAAATGATCCCTAAGGTCCCTTCCAGCCTAGGCCATTCTGTGATTCTATGTTCAGCAACTTCTTATCTGGGGAACTAGTAGCTATTGTAACTCAGAGTGCTGTTTAGAAGTTCTGAATTATTGTTTGAAGTGCTGGTAACCTCTAACATAGTCATTGTGCATCTCTCTTTTTACAGAACTGACAACTGTTCAACAAGCCATGTCTGATGTAAATCACAGATATGAAGATTTGGGAGTTTTATTGAAGGAAAAGATTTCAGAACTAGAAAGCATGCTTTCAAAAATGCAGAATATTCAGGAAGAATCGACCTCCATGATGCAGTGGTTGCAAAAAATGGACAAAACTGCATCAGACTGGGAAGCTGCTCCAACTGATAGTGAAGCAGTTAAAGCCCAAGTTGAGCAACATAAGGTACTTTGTGCCTTCAAAAAAATACTTTTTCTTGCAGTTATTGCGCAAATACTATTAGAACAACCAATATCTCAGCCTAGCTTAATGTTACAGACAGTATTCAAATGATCCTAGTAAGCATGCCAGTCAGGCTTAGATCAAATCTGGCAAACTGTGTCAGTGGAGCGAAGGGAGCACTGTTTCAGAGAGGAGGAGTTGTGCAGCTCAGAAAATAGTACTTTTGGTGGCCAGTTTAAATAGGTGAAGCTTTATTGATTATGCATTAAATTTTTTTTTATCTCCTTAGTGGTTTAGAGATATATACTGGATTGCTTCTAAGATCTGAAGGGCTCTGTCAATCCAAAAGCTATTCCTGCAGCTGCTGGTTCTCTGACACTTCCCAGACCTCCTGGTCTCTGCAGCTGCAAGGGCTTACGTCTGTTCCGAGGCAGTGTTTCACTTCAGCAGCCATGTCATGCTTGTTAAGTTATATAGCTGCACAACAGGCTTCTCCCCCCTTCTTAATTGATAGAAGAAAACCACTGATTCAGCAGTAACCTTCTGTCCTGTTTCAGCATTGGAGATCTATGCTTCTCTAGCAATGAAGGACAATATTTACACATGTAAGGGTTCATCTCTGAAGGGAAATGTAATGGATAGGGAAAATTATTTCCTTGGCTCTGAGTGTGCATAAAGAAGGACAGAGTTTGAGCTGAGGTCGTTCTTTTCTATTTGGCAGGTCAGCTTTAAAAATTAACCTGACTGTCCTCAGACTTGAGTAACATGCAGTCCCAAAACTCAGACTAAATGTGGAAGAAAACTAGCTCCTGATTTTTTTAACAGAGAATGTGCAAAGCAAACAGGAGTATCTTACCCTGGTGTAGTAACAGAAGAGTATTCACAGATAGTTGGAAAACTGAGCGAGTGCTTAGGCAAGGGTCATCCTTCTGATGGGCCTTCTACTGAAAGTTCTAAACCAAGAGCAGTTTGTTCAGTGTTTATTTTAGTTTATTTGCAGCTCCATGGGGCAAACTTTGTTCCTTAAGAATATTCTTCTAAGAGCCCTTTGTCAGGCATATGAGGTCTGTTGACTTCTATCTGTAAGAAGAGCATGAATTAGGAATTGCTGGGACATCTCACTCTCCTGCCAGTTCTACACGTTAAGCTGTGGTGCTCTTTAAACTCTAGTGCTAGATGATCTCCAGGAAGCAGCCTGTCTCTGAGAGCAGGACTTCCATCAAGGTAAATGGGGCCACGCCAGACTCCTCTCTGTTGGTAGTAGCTGAGTTAGTCCTGTACCGTGTGTAAATCACTTTGCCATCTGTACAAGAACAAATTCCAGGTACGTGTGAATATGATGGGACCTAGTGGATCTTCCAATTGCTCAAATTAAGTAATAATTGTTATTATTAATATAGTTTAAATCTATCAGGTTATCTCTTCCAAAAATCCCTATCTAGCAACATACACCGTTTTGAAGTGTTTTGTATATAAATAGTAGATATTTATTGTTTATCTTAATGCTTGGCATCTCAGTATTATGAACTTTAAACTGTATGCTTTAGTGTTCTTCCTTAGTCTCTTGCTCATTTATTTTATCACTTGAATTTGCAGCTTTTTGAAAGTGAATTAAAGCAAAGTGCAAATAAAGTGCAGGAACTAAAGGACAAAGTGACAGAGCTGTTGGAAAAGAATCCCAACTCTCCTGAGGCGCCCAAATGGAGACAAATGTTGGATAAAATAGGTACTTCAGTAAAGCTGTATTGTAGCTCAGTCTGATTTGGAAGTTGTTTTATTATGAGGGGGTTTTATATATTAATCATCACTAGTATTTTTAATATCTTGCTTCCTCCTACGCCTTAAATTCCGTGGAAATAAATCCCTTTACAAGAGTGCAGATCTGCTGCTGATGTCTGTGGGCTTTCAGTTTACAGCAGTGTGATTGAGAGAGGCCATGGGTTGACTCCCTGTTTGAGAAGGCTTTATCTTTTTCTAACAGTGTACAGCTTAAACTTGACTGGTCAGTTACTGCCCCAGATACATACATTGTTCTTCTTACAAGATACAAGAAATTCTGCATTCATATAAATTCAGATTTCATGTAAAAAACAGCTTGAGTTGTTGGTCATGCTTTATTCCCACGCACTGGTGGCTTTTGTAATTTTGTGGGTTTCGTGGCTTTTTGCCATTTTCTGAAACTGGTTCCATAAATTTTGCCTCCCAAAATTGTAAATGACCATGCTTGAGCAATAGATTTTTAAATAATTGCCATGCATAATTGTCATGAGCTTTTAAATATTCTTCTTAGGTTTGTCATATTTTAAATAAATCATAGGTCAGTCTCATTTCATACTGACAGGCATTTCTATAGCCACACCAACAGCAGTTTTAAAGCTCAGAATTTTTCCAATCTCTTCTGTTTGTAAATTGATCTCTGAAAAGTTACAAGTAGCAAGTCAGGTCTCCAAGAGAACTTGAGTCATGTTGAAAGGGAGTTAATACAGAATGAGCAGAGGTCAAGGACAGTGGAGTGGCAAAAGAAACTGACAAAACATGGATGAAATTCAGGGACAAGGAGACGAAGCAAAATGTCAGAGCTGACTGAGCAAGCACTGAGAGTATCACAGAGGGAAGGGGAAGTTACAAGCTGGTAGGACTTGGTGGCGGCTCTGATTGCAACATAGAGACCATAGACTGGCGTACGTGTGAAGCTAAGCTCACACAAGCGTATTTGAAATACGTGTGTGCAGAATTATTCTCATTGTCTGTCCTTAGGTACCTGGTTTAGATGTCTAGATGAGGCAGTTAATCTCCATATTTGAAAGAGGTGTGCTCCTTCAGAGGGCTGTTAGGAGTAGAAGCCTAAATTTGGGCTTATGCTCACCCTTGGCAAGGTATTTGTTTCTTTTTACTGGATAAGCAGGAAGATTTGTCTGTCTACATCAGGCACCTAAGTTATAACTGAGAGCAGCCCTTTGGCTTTTACATCATTTGAGACTGAAGCCTAAATTTGGTGGTATTTCATTAGTAATATCCTAATCCAATTTTATTACCTGTTGTATATTGATTACTCTAAAAATTGGGCACGTGGCTGTGCTAAACTGCAGACCTTCATCTGAGTGTATATGGATCTGACTGTTAAGAGATATATTTGCCGAGTCACTGCAATAAGGCATCTGGAGTTAATCATCAAGAAGCCTTATTAGAGAGCTCTGTTTATGTTTCGTATATAGTCTGCTTTCTGACAGCCCATCTGCTAGAATGTGCGTGCAGTATGTTAATGTTATCGTTGTTAGATTCCAAATGGAAAGAGCTCAATCAAGTTACATCCGAGAGGCAACAAAAACTGGAGGAGTCTTCAAATTACCTGACCCAGTTCCAGACAGCAGAAGCTCAGCTAAAGCACTGGCTTGTGGAAAAGGAGCTAATGGTCAGTGTGCTGGGACCACTATCGATTGATCCTAACATGCTGAATACACAAAAGCAACAGGTTCAGGTGAGTTGTGCCAATGTGCATTATGGGCTTAAGCTTCTTCTGCTTTTTGGTGATCAGCAAAGTACTAGTTTGCATCTAGATAGACTACAGCTGTGAACCGCTACATTTATCAGCAAACATCAGCTTAAGTCATACTTGACTGCAGTAATTAGAAGAAAATACCGTGATAGTGAACAGAGATCAGAACAGCTAAAGGAACACAATGTGAGGAGATACTGATTCTCTGATAGGTTTTTTGGTTTGACCATACTGTGGTTTCTCTGTAGTTGAGTGCAAATGTTCCTTTGGAGTTTTGTTAATACCAATGTGTATGTAAAACTCCATGTTCCATCTTCATATGCAGACTATGCTGTAGAACTATCTTTCTGAGATTTTATTCACTTTACTGTGCCAGTAGCTAATAAAAACATGAAGCCAAGTGCATTGTAGTACTGTGAATAGATACAGGGCCAAGAATGTGAAAGACAAAAGAAAAAGTGTAATGAAAAAGTGGAGTAGTTTACTTACAGAACTACAGCAAACTGCGGACTAAAGAAAAAAGTTAAATCAGACAACTTTGCAGAGACTAGAAATTTTAATTTCAAACATTTCTATTGCTGCCAGTTACTTTAAACTGTGGTAAGAAATGACATTTTAATTTGCAAAAATATTATTAAAGCTGGCATATCAACATTCATTAAACTGAAGAGTTTAAAACGTGAACTGTGTTCTAATACTATGTGAAAATGACTTAATATTGGTTAGTAAGTGCTTCAAAAATCTAGACAGCTGACATAAGACTACCATGTATTACTTAGCAGTTCTTTAAAGTGAAACCTAATTGACTTAAAAAGAAAGGATTTGGAATGTTCTGTAAAGTAAACCCACGGTATTTATCCCTTCTGCAACACTGTGACTTGCTGTCAAAAAGAATAATAATACTGGGAACCAGTGATATAAACGTTAAAGGTCTTTCAGTACACATCCAGTCATTTTGTGAATTATCCAAATATTCTCTGTGCTATAATAATATTTTGCATTATTATGTCAGAATACACCTTCTTTGAAGTTCTAGCTTAAGACAAATATCAAAACTGTCTAGGAAAGAAGACACTGCTTGAAACTAAACAGCGATTATTTTACTTGGTATGGTTACTTAATTACTGCAGTATTAACAATTCACTGTTTGCTTGTATCTGCTGATTGAATTTCTATTAGATGATGTGTAAATTTACCTCATTTTTTCTGGTTCTTTGATGTAAATGCTTGGGAATAACACTGTGTGTAGAAGACTCTATTATTTAACTGTCTTTTAAACTCAGAGATTGAGTACACACTCAGACACCCTAGCTGTAACAAATTCTGTGTGATTTTTTTCAGAAGCAATTCGCTGCTTTGTTTTTAATGAGGTTAACGCTTTTTAAAATGTTCTTTCTTCCCAGATTCTGCTCAAAGAGTTTGACACCAGAAAGCCACAATACGAGCAGTTAACCATGGCTGGTGAAGGGATTCTGAAGAGACCCGGTGAACATCCACCCTCCCATGAAATTGTAAAAGAGCAACTGGCAGCTGTGGCACAAAAATGGGACAGCCTAACTGGCCAACTGAGGAGCAGATGTGATCGAATTGACCAGGCCATAGTGAAAAGCACAGAGTATCAAAGTCTACTCAGAAGTCTGTCTGATAAGCTAAGTGCTTTGGATAGCAAACTAAGCAGCAGCCTGGCTGTGAGTACGCAGCCCGATGCTGTGAAACAACAACTGGAAGTTGCTAGAGAAATGAAAGAGGAAATAGAACGGGAAATGAAGAATATAAATGCGGCTCAAGCTCTTTGTGAAGAGCTGTCAGCGCTGGTTGGAGAAGAGTATTTGAAAGCAGAACTCACGAGGCAGTTAGATGGTATCTTAAAATCGTTTAAGGATATTGAGCAAAAATCAGGTTAGTATTTATTTAGAGAAAAATAGTAACTAAGGCATAAAGTAAAGCATGATAGTCTCACTCATCTTTAAGAGATGCTGAGTAAGCTGAACCTGACACCAGCTCTATCCAGTCCAACCCCCAAGCAGTTGTACGCTAGAATTCAGGAGAGTCCTCATATCTTGAAAATATAAAAGCAATATTTGGGATCTCTAGTGAACAGTTTGAGAGAGAATTTGAAGCACAGAAGCAGCACTGCTTTTCTCTTCAGGTTCATCTTCACCAAATTAGAATACCAAAAGAGGATGCTGTTCATTGAGCTACCTAACTGCATAGGTGCAGAGTGTAAGTCAAAATTGTGATTTTTAGGCAAACACCAGTTGATGGCTTGGTGAAATACAGTGGTAATTGTGTAAAACTGCCTGTGACAGAAGGGGATTGGTAGTCTGCAGCCTTCCCTTACCCTGTGAACAACAGAACCGAGCGGTAACACACTGCAAGCAATATTATACTTTGTTCTGCCTAACAGCCTCAGTTTTAGCTTTTTAATTTCCTCTAGTGACAAGGATCTTCAAAAGATCTCCCTAAGGACACATATTGCCTCCAGGCCATGAGTTAGACGCTGCTAGGCTAGATTACTTGATATTCCTTGTGTTTACACTTCATAATACCATGAAACATGACTGTGTGTTTTTTACTCCTGAAATCTGCCTGAATGGGGCTCGTGTAGACACAGATTGGGCCAAGCTCGCCTCATTGATTCATGTCCAGATGCCTTCACTGCTCTGCTGTAGTGCAGACACAAGAAGAGCAGACCAGAAACTTGGCTGACGTGGTTGTCTCCTGGTTGAATACCACGTACTAAGGGCCAGCTTTTGCTACATTGATGATCATTCATAATAGAATTAGTATTAGTTATTAGTTCTTCACAGCAGGTTCTGATAATGAACCTCTCTGCTCTCTTCTCTTTTGTAGACAACCACGTTCAGCAACTTCAGTCAGCATATGCCACTTCTCATCAGTTCCAGCAAACGTCTAAGGACTTTCAGGCCTGGCTAGGCAAAAAGAAAGAAGAACTGAGCCAGGCTCGTCCTGTATCGGCCAAACTTGATACTTTGCAATCACTAATTGAAGAGCAGAAAGATTTTAAAAAGACCATCACTGATCAGATTAGTTCCTATGAAAGAATTGTTGCAGAAGGAGAAAGTATCTTACAGAAGACTCAAGGAGCTGACAAAGCAGCATTACAATCCCAAATTGCCACACTCAGAAGCAACTGGGATGAAATGAACAAGCAGGTAAAAGAAAGGCAAGATAAATTAACAGATTGTCTGGAGAAAGCCCTCAAATACAAACAGCATGTGGAAAATCTGCAGCCGTGGCTAGAGAAGTGCCAAAGCAACCTGTGCGAATTAAAAGTTGGCATAAACCCTGTTGAAATAGAGAATTGTATTGTTCAGGTGAAGGCCTGGCAGAAGGACCTGGATAAACACCATGGGATGGTGGAGCTATTAAATAATACTGCTGAAAGTTTGCTCAGTGCAAGTCAAGCAGACAAAAAAATTGTTCAAGAAGAAACTAAGGTGCTGAATGAGAAAGTGAATGCGGTCACAGAACAATTACATAAGAAGAGAGAGTGCTTGGAAAGCATGGCACAAAGGCTGAAAGAGTTTCAGGAATCATCCAGGGAAACTGAAAAACAACTTAAAAATGCCAAAGAGCATCTGGAAGCTCATGACTCACTTGGACCTCAGTCATTCAGTAACAAACACCTGACAATGATGCAGGCCCAGCAGAAAGCCTTGCAGGCTTTAAAGCCTCATGTTGATCTAGCAAAAAAGCTTGCCCAAGACCTGGTGGTAGAAGCTTCTGATTCAGCAGGTGTTTCTGATCTTTTGCTCCAAGCTGAATCTTTGGAGAGAGAATACACTGCACTGAATCAGCAGGTTGAAGATAGGTGCTCGTTCTTAGAGACGAAACTTCAGGGAATTGGCCATTTCCAAAACAGCATCCGAGAGATGTTCTCTCAGTTTGCTGAGTTTGATGATGAACTTGATAGCATGGCTCCAGTGGGGAGAGATCTCAAGGTACTGCAATCACAGAGGGAGGACATAAAACATTTCCTCCAAAAGCTGGAGGATCTTATCATGAATAATGAAAATGCTAATAAAAACTGTAAAATTATGCTAGCCACAGAAGCTGAAGCTTCTCCTGATCTTGTTGGTATAAAAAGAGACTTGGAAGCTTTAAATAAACAGTGCAACAAACTACTAGACAGAGCAAAAGCCAGGGAAGATCAAGTGGAGGGTACTATTGGCCGTGTTGAGGAGTTTTACAGTAAGCTAAGAGAATTTTCCAGTCTTCTTGGGAGAGCTGAAGAACATGAAGAGTCACAAGGTCCTGTTGGGATGGAAACAGAGACAATTAATCAGCAGTTGAATACATTCAAGGTAGGAAATGCAGTTTTATTAAATATCATTGTGAAAGGGATTGGTTAACTGCAGACTTTGAAGGAGTCTTCTTTCACAGCAGTCAGTTCTACCCGTATGCTTCTTTTATCCCTTTTAAATGGGGTGTCCTCTCGTGCTCCAGAGAAGCTTTCCTTAGCTGCATCTTAGCAGACATTGGTAACTTTGGATCCCAGCTCACAGTTCCTGCACCCTAGTTCTCTCTTCACCTCTCTTCACTGTGTTGTTTCCTTATGCAATCCATCTACCCTTTCTGTTTCTGAGAACTGCGTATCGTCTGTATTCTGGCGTACATTTGTTTCACAAACTTCCTCTTCACTGTGGTGTGAGTTTAGACTCCAGTGTTCACACAGCAACCCGCATTCACTTCGCTTATGTGAGTAGTGTAGGTGTTTTCACATGGGTGTAGGCTTCAGCATAGGTAGGTTTAAGACCTTACCTTTTGCTGTTTTCTGTTTCGATACAGTGGGCAGTTTTACCTCACTGAATCCCACCATTACCCAGAAACGTCCTCATAAGAAAAAATCAGGCAAAATAAGCCTTCTTTTTTATTGGGAGTTTACTCTAGCTTCCTTATCCAAAACGCTCTTTGGAGCTTCTATGCTCTAATTTTTTTTTAATATGTCAGTTAGCAATCCTTGTCCAGCTCAAAAAAATGCTTTGCAGTGAAAGTGAATTTTAATTGTTCTTTGGTGCTGAAATAAAGTACAGATGTAAGCAGTGTTTGTAAAAGATCATAAATCTCCTAATGACTGTAGAGTAGCACTGAATATTTTGTGCTGCTTTGGTTTAATTTCAATATAATATTGATTCAGATGTTTGTATGACTTGTCCATTAGTTCACAATTAATCATGGAAACAAACCTTCATAACAGGATTTGATATGAACTGTCATTAAAGATAACCTTGGAAAGAAGTCATTACATGCTCGGCCCAACAGAGGGTGCATTTGGCTTGTTTAAACTGACCCATATTAGAAAGGAAAACTAAAACTGAAAACTTCAATCTGGGAATTTTAGATGCAATTTACTGTGAGTTTTGATGGTCTTTCAGAATGCATAAATAGAGACAAAAATCTTGAACAAACAGTTACATTATGAGGAGATTCCATTAGACTGGGAGGATTAAATGTGTACACTGGTCTGTCCTAAAAAGTCTATCTCAATTTAAAAGAGAAACAAATGTCTTTTCTTTGTATATGGTTAGTAAAACACTTTGGATATCAGAAAATAGCAAAAGCTCCTGCTGTTATTGCTCTTGCTTATGCTGACTGTACAGGATTTCAGTTGTAGCCAAACTGTGATCTCAAATTTTACCCCATTTCTTTAATTTTCAAACATGAGGTGCAGCCTCAGGTCATTTTTACGTATATCTAGATCTAGATTATTTTTTTTTTTTGGCTACAAAGAACAATGTTTTTAGGGCAAAGCAGCCCGATGAGCAGACAGTGGAAGAATCCAGTCGCCTGTGCGTTATCTCAGTGGCAAACTTTGTGAGGGCGTTGGACAAGACACAGCAATTGTACAATTCGGGAGCGAGAGCCCTCTCTGGTCTGTGCACACCTGTGGGGAGACAGTGTCCCTGCAACCAAAGAGCTTGTGTGGCAAAAAGACCAAAAAATCTGGCATAAAAGGGTGTAGTGATATTAGCATGTTTATATCTGGCAGGCTACTCCGGGATTGTATTTATATTAGATATGTAGCTTGGAAATGGGGTTTGCTTGAAGCAACTATTTTAGGTGTTGCTTTTGCTTGTGAGTGAAAGCGCGATGCCATTAAACAGGAGGTGGAAAATTATGAAAAGGTGAAGGGAGGGTTATTTAAGTAAGTGAAGAGCAAATGCAGGAATAAAGCGGCGATGCGGGGAGCCTTTGAAGAAAGCAAATAACAAGACCAGAATGGGCAGGTTTACTAGGAGGGTGTTAAGTAGCAAAGGGGCACTGACAGCAGGAGGACCGAGAATGATCGCTCTGCCAGTACTTGTCGCAAGTGCTACTGGGGCGCAGCAGTAGGTGCAGTAGGTGATGTACCTCTTCGTACTCTTTACCCTTCCAATTTTACCTGAGGCAGCAAACTGTAGGGAGTCTGGCTCCCACAAATCCTGCTCCGCTCATGGTGTATTTGCACGTAGGCAAACACACAACCTGAAAATGTGGCTGTGGCCATGAAACCACAGTCTAGCTCCTTATGGCTTTGGCTTCTGCGGTCGAGTGCAATCAACTTCTACTCCTCAGGAGTAAAGCAAAAGAGTTGGTCTTTGGTAGATTTATTCACATGAAATCTTTGCTCTCTTCAGGGAAGGAGCTCGTGTAATGGGCCAGAGGTGGTTTTTGTGGTTTGACCAGTTTTTTATGTACAGAGTTAGAGCTTTGTGTGTCTTCTTGGCATGACATAAAAACGCATAGTAGTTTAAAAAAATTAAACAGGCTTTGAGATGTATTTTATAAATATATATAATATATATACAAATACTTTTTTAATAGTCTTTCTTTGTAATCTGCTTATTCCAGTCAGCACAGAGTGAAAGTACTTACTGTGAGTGTTAAAACTGTATTTATTTACAATGCAGATCTAAAACTTGCTTTCTGTAAATTAATATCTCCAGTGGAGTTCATTTGAAAGTAGAACTATGACTCTTACTTCACAAACTACTCCAGGAGGAGTATAGTCAAATGAAGAATTTGTCTCAATTAATATAAAACACACAAAATTAATTACTAATTAACTCAGCTTCGTTAGTCATTTTTTTTCCCTAAAGTTTGTATACAATGCATAGGTTGGTACAAAAAGGAAATTTCAGTAAATTAGATCTGTTGAAGTACATTTCAACATTCTTCAAAGGCAAAAGCAAAGGAATTGTGCAAACGAGCTGAACTGAACGCCCAGGATTTGGGTAGCCACACAGTGCTTGGATGTTTGTGGTTGGAGCAGTATTTGCAGCTAGTTTCTCTCTGAAACAACCCAGAAGTTGAATTATTTTACTTCTTGAAACCTTCACACAATTCTTTGTACTGCCATTAAAAGGCATTCCTCTTAGTAAAACCAGCAGGGCACCGTTACAGCTTTCATTAGTATATGGTTCATTTGATTTTTGCTTTTATTTCTGGAACAAAAGTAGATGTAGTTGTTAGAGGTTGCCTTCTAATTGGACTTTATGGGAATTTTTAGCTAGCCTGAGTATTCCTGCCAATGAGCTTGAACTAAGATTTTAATGGGCTTATGTTCTAGAATCATGGAATCATTTAGGTTGGAAAAGACCTTTAAGATCATCGAGTCCAACCGTTAACCTGGCACTGCCAAGTCCACCACTAAACCATGTTCCTAAGTGCCACATCTATGTATCTTTTCATAGTTATGTAGAGGGGATCTGTCTTCTGATTTGCACTTTGAAGGCACATAATGGAAGAATAATCAGAGGTTTCTCTTTATGTTCAGTAAGATGTTGAAAGTGTTGCATTTCTCATGCAGAGATTTACAATTCCTGGAATAAGATACTAACCATCACTGGGATTTACAGTTAGGGTCTCTCTTGAAAAGCAGTGGTAAAATAAGCAGGTGTTAAAACTTTAACTTTTTTTTTTGAAGCATTGAGTTTGAAAGTGACTGATGTGTCATGTGAAAGTCTTCAGTAGATACAGTGAAAAATGGTAAAATATTTTTAAAATGTTAACGAAATCGTTTTGCTCTTAAAGACATACTGACCGATTTCAGTTATATACTTCCCCTACAAAGTGGTGCAGTGTTGTCTGAGCTCAGCAAGAAAGTTTGTGTTTTGTGTGAGAATAACCACAGCTGATAGGACCTCAAAAATGCTTTTCTCATGCTTACCATTACAGTATTTATTCTCAACTAGAGAATCCAGAGGATCTGTTGGGCATAATTTTAACGTTAAGGCTGCTTACCAGAGGGAGGAGGAAGAGAGAATTTGCCTTGCATGCCTTAGTATTTTGATACGCAGCAGACTGTACATCAAGTAAATCAATAGCCAAGGAAGCATGGTGTGTTTGTATTTTTTGCATACGGTGTATCCTGCTCACTGCTTCATGCAGAAAGCTCCAGCTTGATTGCACTTAATGCCCTATGTCAAGTTTTAGCACTAGGTGCCATATGCTGTCCTTAAACGGAGAGGTCTGAATTGTCGCCCTGACGGATGGCTGCTGTCACCCGAGCAGCGCAGGGCTCTGTGCGCGTTAGGGGTACGGTTTCTACAGGGGGTGAGCAGCTGGGTCATGACGGCTCTTCCTGTGCTGCTGGAGAGTTATCTGGGAGTGTCCCAACCCTTCGCCTACGTGGTTATGAGCTGTAAGTGTAGGTGCAAAGTGGTGAACAGTATTTAAGAGATGTAAATGTTCAAAATCTGAATCTTTGTCCTGTTAGGCTGGTTTTGTGCTGCTCCAAGTCCCTTCTTTCTTTTTTTTTTAATTATTTTTTTTCAAATATAGACGCTTTTTTCCAACATTTTGACGTTTCTGTCGGTGGGAGCAGGGTGGCTTGGTGCCTGGCAGGCAGGAACCAGGCTGAGGGGAATCAAAACCGGGCCGAGCGCCACTTGTTTGCATGTCCAACTCGTACCTATTCCAAGACCTCATCACTGAGGAAGTTTCTGAGGGATTTTTTAAATAAAATAATGCACAGGCAAACTTTGAATTTAACTTCCCCGTGGAAGCGCCCACGTAGACGAGGGTACTTTAACAGGCGTGGTGACCGGAGTGCAGGCGGTGATGAAAAGCGACGCGCATGGTTCCTCCGAGGGAAGGATC
>NW_009726357.1:374-847 GCF_000703405.1 Apaloderma vittatum | reverse complement strand
TGGGAACAGTTTATTTTAGATGCTCCTCTAGGGAGCTGATTTATTATTCACTGTAGTCTCACCAATTCCAATTAATTTCACCGTCAGATGAATGAGAGTCGCTGGTGCTTCCAGCCCACAGGGGGCTGCGAGGAAGAAGTCCTTGCAGTGCACCCACCCCAAAAACTGCTCCAGGGTGTTCTGTTGATAACTTTCACTAATTCTAGGCAGCCCTAGTGGTCTGGATGTATTGGTTTGGGGTTTTTTTGTTTGGTCGGTATTTTTGCCATTCTGGTTTTGCCTGTGGAACTGCAGCAGAGCTGTTAGGGTGATCCCGTTTCCTTGGGCTCAGCCTCTGAGGCTGCAGAGCTTTCTCATGGACGTCAAATTGAAGAATCATTTAGGTTGGAAAAGACCTTTAAGATCGAGTCTGACTGTTAACTCGGCAATGCCAGGTCCAGCAGGTGTCTGTGGTGAAGCGTTACCGTGCTGCA
>NW_009726357.1:0-350 GCF_000703405.1 Apaloderma vittatum | reverse complement strand
GCAGGAATGAAGCCAAAGCTGCACCTCTTCCTGGTTCATTGCAACGTGCTTTTCTTTGGGATTCTGGCCTTTAAAAAAGGGAAATAGAAATATCAAAGGAAAGCTGCGAAGTCCTGAGGGATGTGGGGCACACACCTACTGGTGTGAGAGCAGCAGGTGCTCGTGAAGTTTTCGGAGTGCTGGCACACCCAGCGGTAAATCAGATCCTCGCTTACGCTGTTAGTAACTCTACAAATACCTGGTGTGGATGCCCTACAACTGCTCGTGTTCCCGGAAGGGAGCTCAGAATGCCCACAGTGCCGCTCCCGTGCGAGTCGCGTCTGAGACGCTCAAACCAAAAACCTTTATCC
>NW_009726356.1:0-36987 GCF_000703405.1 Apaloderma vittatum | reverse complement strand
TCCTTCACTAATGTGGGGTTGTTTGTGTTGTGGGGTTTTCTTTTTTTCCTTCTCTTTTTTTTTCCCAAGTAATGGATCTTCCTTTTCATTTGTCACTATTGTGGACAAAATGCTTTCTGCAGTCCTCTCCTACATAGCTGGGAGGCTGGACGCCCGAGAGATCTCTCAAAGCTTAGATCTGCTCCCTCGTCTGTTTTCCCATGCCCCACGCTGACATGCAGGAAGCAAGAAAAAAAAGCTGTTGTAATTCTTGATGATGCTAAACTGTCGCTGCTTTAAAAAGATACATGTTGGTGAGGAAAGGGGATAGTTGCTTGAAGTGGTTAAGAATATAATCTGCTATTTTCAGATACGAATACGATCTATCTATTTTCAGATACTCCTGATGGTAACTAGAAAGTAGGTGGTAAAACCATTAATACTTTTTTCCCATCTCAAAAAAAAAAAATTGCTTTTCCAGGAGGTTAATCTGTCCCTATAAGTTTAGGCTTAGTTGTAACAATAATATTCCGCATCTCCTTTGGCTGGGTCTACAACACCTATTTTTGGTAACTTCTGTTGGAATAACAGATATTGGCGATTCCTTCCTCCTGAGAGTTTTGCTCGGTTCTTAGAGTTCTTACCACCTTTCTAGGTGTCTCTGGATCCCAGTGACCCTCTGAGTGGTTCCTTGCTTCTTAAATACCCTTTACCAAGCTTTTACACGACATGTTCTCCCTGTGACCTTGATACCCCATTCTTTGCTGATAATCTCTTTCATTTCAGGGAAGCTGTTCCCATGGCGTGTGGGGAATGCAGCGCTTCAGCACCCGCTCAGGATCCAGCACGCAAGAACATCATCCATTTCCAGCACAGAGAATTGAAGTGCAGATAGCAGAACCCAGCTGCAGGGTAAGGGCTACAGGTCAGCTCCTGACTGGGAAAGCAAAGCCAAAAAAATTACCAAGATATTACTTAAAGATAGTGGCAAAGCACAGGACAGGGATGGGATGACGCATAAGGAGCAAGGATGGTTGATCAGAGGGTGATATGGGGAGAGTGGTGGTGCGCTAATTAAATTCTGGGAGCCCTTAGTCAGCCTGAAGATGAAAAATAAGGAACTGAGCATTGTCCAGAGTAGAATACAACTGTTATGCATTCGCCCAGAGATCTTACTCCTGGCCACACAAACCCCAACTTCTCGATGCACTAAACAGTAAATATTTGAGGTCTGTCCAATAACTGGCTTGGCGACTGCTGCCTAAAAGGAATGTGGCTGAGAAGCAGCAAGAACTCTTCAGTCTGGTGGGTGCCCTTCCATTTCCAGCGGGGCGATGTTTGTTTTGCTCTGTAGCCATCTCCTAGGCAATTTTTCGATGTGAACTCTTAGGAGTGCGCTGGCGAGTCACCCACGTGGGTGTCAGTTAGGCAGTGACAGAAACTAGTTCCAAGAAACTCCCTGCTTCTTTGGTTCATCACTAGGATAGCGCTGAAAGGTATTGCGGGATTCTGTGCTTGTGTTCAGGAGGAGAAACGCTGCCCAGACTGGCCGTGCTGTGAGCAGCAAGATACGCTTCCCAGAATACAAGTATCCCCAAGACTTGTTTGATGTTCTGGTTGGTGTTCTGGCAGTTCACTGATTTGATTTTCATACTGATCCTCTCGTGGTATTTGGAAACCCTAACTTTATTTGTGTAGGTCAAAGACAATGTGCATAAATATTTCCTTAAAGTATGCCAGAAGCCACATGTTAAAGGCTAATGTTTCCGTGTTTGAAATGCAGAGCGCCTGAAGCCTTCAGCGATGGCTTACTGAGTGCATGGAGTTGGTTATGTTCTAATGAATGCTGCAGGCATTCGGAAAGATGGTCTGTGGTTCCCTGATGCTAATTTTTTTTTTAAAAAACAAGCAGTGGCAGCCAAATGTGTAAGCTTGTGTTACTGCCGTGTGCTTGGAGCAGGGTAATAAGCCCTCATGTAATTCTTCTGTGTTCTGCAGCAGGGTTTTGTTCAGCAGCATGCTTAAAAAGGAAATGAAGCTTACTTCTGCTCTTAAATTGAGCCTAACTCGTGTGTAGGAAAATGGGGATACAGTGTCAGGTGAGTGATGGAGCACTGAGGAGAAATACGTAAGAGTTTTGTTTGGGGCACCTTAATATAAAGGAAGGAATGTGTAGCTATTATTTTGGTAATGATTAAAAATTAATCTGTTTAGCTGCAGTGTGGCGAGCTTCCTTTGTGCGTTTTTCAAGTGGTTTCAAGAATAGCCTCAGTTTAGGATACGCACACTAATTTAACAGTCGACATGCTTTGTAGAGCATCTCTTGAATGGTTCCACACAACTCTTTCCTTAAACGGTTGATGAGGTGCACTCATTTCTTTATTGCAATTTGAAATCCAGTTTATATAGCTGCATTATATGTGCCCTTCCTGCTGCTATGAACTGCATTTGAAGCTAAAAACTATTCGGTCGTGATCTCCCTGCTGAAATAAGTGCCTCCTTCTTGTGTACTAAGCATTGTTTGATACAAAATTACCTTGGCAATTCACAAAGCCTCTCTTGTGACAAATTTGCAAGCTACTTCTCTAGCTACAGCCTCCCTTTGTGCACAGGAAAGGTGTGTGCGGGATCGGTCAACAGGTTCTTCACAGTCTTGTTCGAGCAAATGCCAGTGATGAAAGGTTAGATGGTCTGTCCCTTATTAATTGACTAACGCAGTCAGAAAATGTTCTGAGTTGGAAATCATAGTCACTGTTTTGGACCTCAAGGCTTATAGGATATGGTAAATATTTACTTATTCCTCCTCTTCCCTCAGCCTGAGGCTAAATATTATCAGGCTGATAGCTGCTGTCTTATCTAGCTTGCTTTGCTCTCACCTGCATCTTCTTTCACCTTAACTGGCTCATCTCTTCAAGCTTGAAAACGGCTGTGGCAACACCCATGGATTTCTGCTTGTTGTGACTGTCAACAATTGCTTGAGATTGTCCGCCTGAAAGTTTTTACTCACTTTGAATTTAGTGTCTGGTTTTCTTAATCTGTTGTTAGATGTGTCAAAGCTCTGCTCCGCCCATCAATTCTGTCTTTAGTGGAAAGCAGTTGGTTACCTTTTCTTACATGACTTTTTCAATGCTGGAATTAAATGCTGAAGAACCTTCTGCTGCAGCTGATGGAGTTCTTGAAGCTGTTCTGGTTGTTACAGGCGAATGCTGCTGTTTTCAGTGTAGTTACTCACAGAGTTAATTCATCACTTGCTGGTCAGTACAAGGGAGTGTTTCGTAGTGTCCTGTTGGTATAAGGCAGTCACGCTTCTCCAAGACAAGCTCCAATGCCCTGTCCTTGAAGCATCTTTGTTATAGCAAAGAGAAAATTAATTTTGGATAGGAAGCCTGTGGCCACATACATTTATAATTTATAAGCTGACACAGACATTTTTCTCTGGTTTGCATTGCTGCTGCAAGTCATCTGATAGTACTTAAATTTCCATAGATGTATGATATGGACATGCAATACCTGCTCCAAGTGTGCTGATAACTTCAGACTGTGTGCAGTTCTGTGCAGTAGCGGCAAAATGCTGTGAAAAGTCAAAATGTGGCAGGCCAAGTCAGGTCTCCAGCATGGATTGTTCTGGTAGTGCAGATGTTCTTTCCTTTACTTGTTAGGACAGGCTTGGTAAAAAGGAGCTGTTGCGCTAGACTGTTAAGAATGTCAGCCTTGCATCTGACAGGGAGAGTCGACTAAGGGGTGGCTGTAAAGGTGATAAAGTGCTATCCATCATGTAGGTGGATTATCTTTATGATCTTCAGTAAAGATGTTGTGACCCAGCGGGTTCCCTTCACCTCGCTGTGGCTTGGGAGGGGCTGGATGTCGCATAGGGCTGCTGGATGGCTGTGGGAAAACCAACTGACCTTGTTCCCAGCGCTGAGTTCACTGGCTGTTCCTCTAAGTGCAGAGTGTAAGTTTTGGCAGCTGCTGTTCCACTCATCTGTCTGCTAGTCTGAATGATAAGTGACCCTTTAAACTTCACATCTTGCAAGATGTTTTGTCCTGCGGGAGGGATTTATTTTTTTTAATGCAGAAAGGGCCTGATAATAGGGATGACAGTTCACTGGTCAGAGCTTTGGCACTTGGCTTCCCTGCTGTTTATTTCTAAACAGCAAAGGACAGAGTCTCTTGAGTTGTTCCATCTCACATCTTGGACTTTTCCAGATGATCACGTGACTGTCTTTTGCTCGGAAGGTTTTCTGAGGAGTGCCTGAAAACAGCTCTGTTCCAGCCTTTTTTTTTTTTCTCTCAATTTTGAGCCTAATAAACACAGGGGAGGGGACACGTAAATTCCCAGTCCCATTTCTGACCAGTAATGCTCTTAACACTTCCTGGTTTTTGAACAAAGAGCTCTGTGTCATGCTCTTCTTTAGGATTTCAGGTGGCAGCATGCTGGGGTGGGGAGCTCTGCTGAAAACTTGATGTAACATGTTGTAGCTTGTCAATAGTCAGGGCTATAGTCTTAACAGCATCAAGGTTTTTCTTTCCCTTATCTACCTCTGATACTGTCAGCACATGAACAACTTCTTCTTTCTCTGGGCAGCTGAGAGGTTAAAAAAAAAAAAAGGTCTGTCAGCAATGTTTAACTTGTGCTCTGCAGTCCAAAATCTTATAAAGAAGTAGACTGAGAATTAAGAATATGTGTTGTGGAAGCTGAAGAGTTGCAAGATACAATGTGTCTGTGTCTACTTACTTAAAACTATATTACTTGAAAGTAATGCGCACCACTAAAGGTGAGGAGCACTTCCCTGATTTCAGGGAGATGCTGGAGATAAAGGGTGGAAATTTAAATTCTTGTGGTTGGTAGCTCCGTTAGTAACAGAGTGGCCAACAGAAAGGAGGAGGAAAGAGGATACTGGGCAAAGGATTCAGCAAATGGTGAGTCAATCTGGCAAACTGGCCAGTGAAACAGAACAGTGATGTTGTTTCTGCTCACTTTGTCCCTAGGGGTTGCTGGCCAGCAGTTGCAGGCAGGAGATCCGCGCACTGCTCAGCTACGTGTCTATCAACAATAAGTCAATCTTGGCTAGTTCAGGTTGGGTGGCTTTGGATAGAGGGATTGACTAAATTGGAGGCTATTTGCTCCTGCAGCAGTTACTCTGTTAATACAGAAATTGTTAAGTATCGCAGGCATCCTGGGGTCTGTGGAAAGCACTTGTGCTCTGAGCTCTGTCAGCCTTCAGTAAGGTACATGCTGCTTTGTGATATCTCTGTCAGCCAGATACGTTTAATCTTGTTTCTGGCTGGTTTCGTTAGTTAGGTGTGGTGTGCTCAGAATGTCTCTGCTCTTCTAACGTGAGTGATTATCTTTCTCCTCCAGGTGTGACTAGTAAAACGCAGGGTTAGTGCTTGGTGATGCTTGTGGTTGGCTGGAGGTCTGTGTGGGTTTGGCAGGCTGCTTATATAAGTCTGAAACTGCTCTTGCTTCTGTTCAGCATTAATGGTGAGGCTGTGCTGCACGGGGTAGGTAGGTGCCCAGCAGGCTGAGGCAGGAATGGCAAAAGACGCTCACAGTGGGACGCAGACTTGGATCCAGGTGAATCTGTAGGCTCTGAAGAGATATGCAGTATCTAAATGTGGAATGTGCTGTGTTTTCAGTAGCATATTTATTTAGGCTGGATCGCTTGTGCTGTATGATAAAGAGGCTTTAGCAAACAGATCTTTCCCTGCACAATCTCACTTATTGCTGCTATAATCTATCCTGGGGTTGTTCTCTCTTGGGTATGAATTGTAGCCCTCTTAAGTAGTGTTGCCTTGGTGTAGCTGAAACCCTCAAAAGTAAAGTAATTTAATGGAAACTGCTCAGGGACTGTGGTAGCTAAGAAAGGACTGTGGAATGCAAAAGCTGAAACACCTCCAAGACAGATACCTGCAAGATTTTTTTTTTTTTTCCCCTCAGTGTGCAACACCTAAAGCCTGCCTATTTAATTATACTTCTGGAAAACTTACTTCCTTATGCTTCTGATAAGTTGACGGGTGTTTAGGCAGAGATGTTCTGACCTATTGTCTTATGCAAGCTCAGTGAAACCAACTTGCTTTGAAACTTGGATAGAGGAGTCTTTCAAAATCTCAGTATCGATGCCTTCCATGTGTCTGAGTTAACAATCCTGTAAACACATCACCTGTTTCTTAGCTCCAGTTGGGAAGTTCTGCAACTTGAGGTAGGTACAAAGGAGCTCAGATCCTTCTTCACTGGGACAGCTCTGACACCGTGCTGCCTTTCCCCTTATGGCTCTTCCTGTCTGTAAACTCCTTTCCTCAGTTCTGTGCTCAGCCTTCAGTGAGGCTGCATGACAGAAGTGACTTCGCCGATAAAGCTTATTCACAGTGAACACTTTCATGCTGACAAAGCACACAAAAGAGCAGGAGCTTGAAATGTCTGCAGTCTTTCTGCTGGTCCTGTGGAGGTGATTTTATTTTTGGCCATCTGTCTTTGTGCAAGGCTTGTGCCTGGTATTATGCCAGAATAATATCCTCTACCTAAATCATTTTGTTCTGCTACCTGTGTCCCTGTTGGGAGAGCATGTTCTAGCCACCTGCTTGGTTTCTATACAGTAGCTGGGATCACAGTCCCTATGGGAAGAACCCTACTGTTCAGGAGAGTGTCGAGTGACAGAGACAGCCCCCGAGAGTCTGCCTTTTCTGAGTTAGTCTGCTGTTGTCAGCAACCCCAGCAGCGAAACTCTTTGCCTTAATCCAGAAGGGAGAGCGTTGCAACAAGAATCGCATTCTAAAATGATTGCAAAATAGACTCCATAAAATAGAGATGACATTTGCATCTTCATGCAGAACTGTTAGGAACTAGAAACGGATTGCGCACACGGGAAATCCGGGAGAGGAGGGATATGCCTTTCCCATCTGCTTTCTAAAGCTTTTGGTGGGCAGTTTTCTCTTTTACTGCAGGTGCTGGGAGTGAGGTTAGATAAGACATGGCAAATGCCGGCTTCTGTAAAGGTGACCCCTGATTTTATTGTTCTTCTGGTACTTGAACAAGGTCTCCACAGCTGCTGAGAGGAGTGGAGACTTGCTGTGAATGCTCTTTTCCTCCAGTAACCCCGTCATTGTTACTGGAAGGCAGGAGATTTCCTGCTCCACCCTACCAGGGTTTAGTTGCTGACAGAGCTGTAACAGGCTACCATGGGATACCCGGGTGGGGCTTTTTTATCTGTCTTATAGGTGCACAGTATAAGGGGAGGTTTTCTACCCCATGTAATTGGTAAATAGAATTAGGGAGCCCGCTGTGCTAATTTCTTCTTGTTTTCCTTCTGAGCTATCTTGCAATACAAATCAAAATGAGTATAAAGTTAATTTCTTGTCAAAATCCATTTCCTGGATTGGGCAAACTTAGCAACCCAGCACTAGAACTTAAGTCTGAAAATGCCTTAGCTGTGAGACTTCAATTCCTGAAAATAGATATTTCCCTATTTCATAAGTCTACTAAGGGTAGCTATGAAAGACCTGAGAGCTGCTGCAAAAGTTTCCTTACCAAGAGTGATGAAGGTGCAGGAGGGAGGAGGATGGACCTTTGGAGAGAAGTGGTGCCTAGGCAAGGGAAGAAAAGAGATAAATACATGTTTGCTTGGTTTTTTTTTTTCTTCTCAGTGTTGTTTAGGAGAAGTAAGGAGTTGTTTAAATAGGGAGCAGTTGTTCTATGGACAGTATCAGTGTCTTTGCTTCGTGTTCCTGAAGAGAGGAATAGGATCTTCAACAGCATTTGTGGAGAGCAGTGCATGGTATGGCAGCATTTGTGTTACCTCTTCGACGTAGTTTAGAAGGAGTTGCTACAAAAGCTTTCCATCACATCTGACAAGAGTGTTTAGGAATGGTGTGTGCTTGCTGGGAGACTGCCGATAGACTCTCACGGAGCCTTAGGGTGCGTTTAGTGAGAGCTGCTTCGCCAAGCAGCCCCCGGGTTATGAGTCTGGTAGACTTGAGGCTGTGCTCACCTGCAAGCACGGCTGGATTTCGGAAACTAAACCCTGTCAAAGTTAACTGTTCCAGCAGAAAACTGCAGTAGCTTCTGATGTTCCCCTTTTGCAAAGCTTTCCAGACTTTCTCTTATTTGGACTGTACAAGTGCAGGACTCTGCTCCCTCAGTCTAATTACCGTGGCAGGGACACAGAGGGTGACAGAGAGGGCATGTGTGTTTTGTCCTGTTTGGTTTTCTGTGTGGTTCAGTGGTATGTCACTGGTCCTGCTCTGGCTCTCAAGCCTTTCAGTAGCTGAACTTCCTTATTTCCTAGCCTAGTGTGGTAGGGGTCCTAACAAAAAACCAAAACAAACAAATCAGCTGTAGATCCTGTTCTGGTGCTTCTGCAAAGGGAGGGAATAGATGGGTAAGGGGCCTGGGATGATATAAAGCCTCTGTCAGAGCTATAGATTCTCCTGTGCAAAATACAGATAGTAAGTGGATTTTGACTTCGAATTTTCTTGTCTATGTAGACAAACTTAAGAGATCTACATCACCAAGAGCTGTAATTCAGGGAGCTTTTAGCTGCTGGCTTCATTTGAGGCATTCTGGAGTACAAGGGGTGTGAAGAAATCTTTTGTACCTGGTTCAATCCTGAAATTAGTGTTTCTGTAGCAGACACAGACAGCTCGTCTCAAATGCATCGTGCAAATGGACTCTTCTCCCTGAGGTGGATGCCTTCAGAGGAGGCTGAGCATGGCTGAAACGGCTTGCCTAGTGCTTTGCAGCAAGCTGGCAATGGGACTGGGAGGGGAACTCTGCACACCTTGTCACTCCTCTGTGTTCTAGCTAGTCAGATGGTGTTTGGTTTTGCCTGTTCTTCCCTCTCCCTGTGACTGTGTAAATCCTCTTGTCCTGGTCTGCTCAGTGCACTCTGTTCTGCAGAGACACACCAGCCACTCCCTCAGTGCTCTGCAGTCCAACAAGGCAGTATTTTCTTCTGACAGTGCTGTATCTGGCTGTTTTCATCCCTTGTTTCTGCATCCTGTGCCAGGATTGCATGATTTTAGTGGTTGATAAATGAATAGATTTGCTCTTCTGTCTTGTTTTACCAAATTTCTAGAACAGGTATTGCTGATTTTTGTCTCTCGAAATTCCCCACTCAAAAAATATTTAATAAAGTTAATGTAGACTTACCCCATTCTTCTGTGAGAGACTAATGTAGTATTGGAACAGGGTGGGCACAAGGGTAAACACTTCATCAGGGATGGCTGTCATCTTGCATTCTAGTTGCTCACAGCCTTCTCAAGTAGCATTAAGTCAGAGCTGGCATTTTACCATTTACTGTTGCAGGCAGCAGGCAGAAAGGTACAGAGTTCTGTGTTTAGTGTCTCTAGGGAATGTGGTCTTTTGGAGTATGTACTAGGAAGGGCTTCCTTTGCAGTTCTGTGCTGGCAGTTAATTTTAAATACAAACTTGAATTCTACCAAAGCAGGTGGTGTGGGCACCCTGCTTGTTGAAGAAAGTGTTCTCCCAGCCAGGGGTATTTGGAAACCTGCTATTAACCCTGTAGTTCCCCAGGACATTTTGGGACTGTCTGTACAAATGATATCTTACGGGTTAGGGGAACATCACTGGTTTTTTTTGCTCTTCTTCCTTTACGATTGATTTAACATGAGTTTCAGAATGACTGAGAAATTAGTGCTTGTCCTACTCCTGAACTTTGCCACCAAGTATGATGAGATATTAGGGCTTTTTTACTGTCATTATGATGACTTTGTGTTCTTTGCTTGTGTTGCCTGTTGGGAATTTTGTGCACTCACAATTATCCCTGGATTGGTCAGGCTTCCAGGCTTTCTGTGGCTTATTGAAGAATGTGGTCAAAGTTTCATCTGGAAGTCTGAAGGACAGAACAAGCACGGCTGTAAGGCCTCTGCTTCCCAGAACCTTTTGATTTCCTTTGTGACACTTAAATCCCAGCTGAGATGAACTCTAGGTGGGAGTGGTTGTTCAGGGAAGCTCTTTCCTCCACTTCTCAAGTAAGGCAAAGAGCAGCTGCTACAGGATTTCAGTACTGAATCTATCAGAGGGCAAGTAACTAATCTTTCCTTTGAGAATTAATGTGAAGGGGGAAAGCCAAATTACATAGAGGGAAAAGTTATGATATAAGGCAACTGTTCTCTTCTGCAGCCTGCTTTATCAATGTTATGTTGAGTTGCATTGATTAAGTGGTTCTAGGAAATGGACCTGCGTGTGAATCCTCTTCCTTGTCCCTGTGGTTTGAGAGCCATGCAAATGCAGAATTATTGTTTTCCAGCTCTCTAAAAACAGTAACAAACTCATGACAGCTATGCTCTCTGCATGAATTTTATCACTTCTAACAGTGCTGGCAAACTCCTTAATCCCTAGATAAATCAGTACCAGTTCCGATGTTTTGTGACAATTCATCTGTTGGGGAAGGCAACAACAAACTTCACAGCCTCAGCTGTAGCACATTACTTGCAGGAAGCCTCGTTGATTTGTCTCCAAGTCACTTGAAACTGATTCTCAGCTAACTCCAGTCTTGCTGTACCAGTATTTAAAGTGAGTTTTCTGAAAAGCAGAACACAACAGTATAAGCTGCTAATGGCCGCTTGCGTTTTCCTTTCAGGTGAATCATGATTCCTGTCACTGAATTGCGCTACTTTGCTGACACCCAGCCGGCATACCGTATCCTGAAGCCATGGTGGGACGTCTTCACGGACTACATTTCTATAGTGATGCTGATGATCGCAGTGTTTGGAGGGACGCTTCAGGTCACCCAGGACAAAATGATTTGTTTGCCCTGTAAATGGGTTACCAAAGACTCTTGCAATGACTCAGTCAGAGGCTGGACAGCTGCAGCCCCAGAGCGTACCTACTATAACTCTAGTCTTGTTCCCTCTGCTGATGCGGGGCCCACAGGGATCCGATACGATTTGGACCGGCACCAGTATAACTATGTGGATGCTGTGTGTTATGAGAACCGTCTCCACTGGTTTGCCAAGTATTTTCCCTATCTGGTACTGCTACATACTCTCATCTTCCTGGCTTGTAGCAACTTCTGGTTCAAATTCCCAAGGACCAGCTCCAAGCTGGAGCATTTTGTGTCTATTTTGCTTAAGTGTTTTGACTCTCCGTGGACAACGAGGGCATTATCTGAGACGGTGGTGGAAGAGAGTGATACCAAGCCAGCATTTGGGAAAATGAATGGCTCCATGGACAAGAAATCCTCCACAGTCAGTGAGGATGTGGAAGCCACTGTTCCCATGCTGCAGAGAACCAAGTCTCGTATCGAACAAGGGATTGTGGACCGGTCTGAGACGGGTGTCTTGGACAAAAAGGAAGGTGAACAGGCCAAAGCACTCTTTGAGAAGGTGAAAAAGTTCCGCACGCATGTGGAAGAGGGAGATATAGTTTATCGCCTGTACATGAGACAGACCATCATTAAAGTGATCAAGTTCATTCTGATCATCTGCTACACTGTTTACTATGTCAACAACATAACATTTGATGTTGACTGTAAAGTGGATATTGAGAGCTTGACTGGCTACAGGATGTACCGCTGTGCTCATCCTTTGGCCACTCTCTTCAAAATCTTGGCGTCTTTCTACATCAGTTTGGTGATATTCTATGGCTTGATCTGCATGTACACGCTCTGGTGGATGTTGAGGCGATCGCTCAAGAAATACTCCTTTGAGTCTATCCGGGAGGAGAGCAGTTACAGTGACATTCCCGATGTGAAAAATGACTTTGCTTTTATGCTTCACCTGATCGATCAGTATGACCCCCTCTACTCCAAGCGTTTTGCTGTCTTTCTGTCGGAGGTGAGTGAGAACAAACTGCGGCAACTGAACCTCAACAATGAGTGGACTTTGGAGAAGCTGCGCCAGAGGATCACCAAGAACTCCCAGGACAAGCTGGAATTGCATCTTTTCATGCTGAGTGGCATTCCTGACACAGTATTTGACCTCATTGAGCTGGAGGTCTTGAAGCTGGAGCTTATCCCTGACGTCACTATTCCCCCAAGCATTGCTCAGCTCACCAGCCTTAAGGAACTGTGGCTCTACCACACAGCTGCCAAAATAGAGGCTCCAGCCCTTGCCTTCTTGAGGGAGAATTTGAAATCTCTCCACATCAAGTTCACAGACATCAAGGAGATTCCCCTTTGGATTTACAGCCTGAAGACGTTAGAGGAGCTTCATCTGACAGGGAATTTGAGTGCTGAAAACAACCGGTACATTGTGATAGATGGATTGAGGGAGCTGAAGAGGCTGAAGGTGTTGAGGTTGAAGAGTAACCTCACCAAGCTGCCACAGGTGGTGACAGATGTAGGGGTGCATCTTCAGAAGCTTTCCATCAACAATGAGGGCACCAAGCTTATTGTTCTCAACAGCCTTAAGAAAATGGTCAACTTGACGGAGCTTGAGCTGATCCGTTGTGACTTGGAACGCATTCCTCACTCTATATTTAGCCTCCACAATCTGCAGGAAATAGACCTGAAGGACAATAACCTAAAGACCATCGAAGAAATTATCAGCTTCCAGCACTTACATCGTCTCACTTGCCTTAAACTGTGGTACAACCACATTGCCTACATCCCCATGCAGATAGGCAACCTAACCAATTTAGAACGCCTCTACCTGAATCGTAACAAGATAGAAAAGATCCCTACCCAGCTCTTCTATTGCCGAAAACTTCGTTATTTGGATCTCAGTCACAACAACTTGACTTCCATACCGCCAGACGTTGGACTTCTTCAGAACCTGCAGAATCTAGCTGTGACGGCCAACAGGGTGAGTGAATGAGGAGCTGAGTGTTTCTGTGTGAATAAAAGTAACTCTGGCACTTCTGTTATCTGTGTCATTACACGTGCTACAATGGGGTGTAAAATGTTGCACTGGCATTCTATGTAAATTCTCAAGTTTTTGTTTCTCTCGGAGGGGTTTATCTAAGGCAAAACATTGCAGATAACTCCAGAGACAAGCCTTTTTTTGAACTGCCCTTGTTCTGTAGCATTTCCTCTCTCAACAGTGAAACTGCTTCTACGTGCCAGTTGGAGACGGCTTCAAAATTCTTCTGGCTGTCAGTTGTTTCTGTGCAGCTGGAAGCTTGTAGTTTCTAGATTGAATTAATTTTGGCCTTAATGTGGAGATGTGAGAAACCGTAGACTTAATCTAGAACTACACACTGTGTACTTCAGACATACACGTGTGCCCTGTGAGCAGCCATCTAGGGCCTCTGTGTGTGGGGCTTACAGCTTCGCTTGTAGTACCTTGCATTCCCAGGGAATACTCTGTAGTTTGACCCTATAAGCATGCACTTGGAGTGAGAAGTTGCATAGTGGCTTATGAAAACTGGTTCTTAAGCTGTCTTGTTCCCTAAGGGGAACTTTGGAGAGAGTTGAAACAATCTTGTGCAGTGTCTTTACTCAGGGCTGAGTGAACTAAACCAAGTTTATCAATTGGCAGTCAGTTAGCTGTGAAAGTATGAACTGTGGCAATTCCTTGGCTTTTAGAGGGGAGGAATATGCTGACACCTTGCTATGCCAAAGCATAGTGACTGGGGGTTTTCTTGTGTAATCCCAGACAGGTAAAGTCTTAACCTTAACTGTTGAAGTCCAGGGCAGGTTGGAGGGGATGACCAAATGTGTGATGATGCCCGATTATCCCAAGTTGTTTCTTGGCTTGTGTTTAAGGGAATTCTGTTTGCTTAAAGCAAACTGTATCCGTGTCTTTCCTGAATCTTTTTTCCCGTGTTTGGGATTAAGGAGATCAGCCTGTGACTGCACAGACTGATGTGCTGAGCTGAACAGCTCGTTGACGCTTTCATTCATTCTGTCTGCAAATTCCCGGGAGGCTCTTTTTTTTTCTGCTGGAGTTTATTACCACCTGAAGTTGCAAAAGGCTCTAGCACAACTACAAATTGCAGAGAGATTTAATTAGTGGCTTCTGGTTTCTTCTGGGAACATGCAGTAGAGTTGTCCAGGTTTTTACAGTCATGTATCAAGATCCTTAGTGCTATTGGCCAACTGTTTTCATAACTGAACACTGTAAAATTCTCTGCGAGAGGCAGACAGAGCAGCTCAAGTATGGTTTGACTTTTCACAAGGGAAATGCTCATAAATAGAGTGTTTAATTGCTATTGCAGTTCAATGTTACACTATTATTTAGTCCTAAGACTCCAGCCAGCATTTTGAAATTAATGTCTGAAGGTTGAAGTCTGCATTGTGCCACCGAAGCATAGCGGCGGACACGGAGCAGCCGTTCAGCTCTCCCAGTCTGATGGCTGCACAAGCAGCCCAGATGGCTGGGCACCTTTTTGTATGGGTGGCTTAAGCTCTGGTAAACTTCATGGTGTGCACACATCATTTCCTATTAAGTTAAAAGCCAAAATATTAGGGCAAGTGGGGCTGATCCGGGTGATTTCTGAGCGCGGCATTAACTGAAGGTGAGGGAGTCTTAAAGATTCTTAAACAACTGGTCAGAACTTGTGTCATTCTGTGCTTTGTGTCTTCTGGAAACCGCCCTAGCACAGCATCCCGAGCATTAATCTGCAGCATATCCTCTGCAGTCTTGGGGTGGAATGTCTCTTGCATGAAGAGGAGTTAGAGGCAGCTCCATTTTCTGCAGCACAGAATTTCTCTCTGAAAAAAAACCAAACAAAGGCTGGAGCAGCCTTTGCTCTGGTGTATTCCGAAGCAAAAGGCGATGAGGAGCCAGCGCAACAGCTGAGCTGTTTGTATCCCCTGCAGGTGCCTGGCCAAGGCCACAATTGCCCTGGAGAGCCTGATTCTTGTAGTAAACAGTGAGAACAAGAAACGAGGACTGTTAGGCCAAGGCCAGGTGTTGTCTCCTGGCACAGCAGTCCTAGCAAATAAAGATTTGTGGAGTTGGCTGGTACTAGTGTACCCTTCTGGGAAGCAGACTGTATGATAGCACATTGCTTCTTTCCTAAACCAATACTTGTCCCTTCAATAACACTATTATTTTCAGGAGTTTGTGATCATTTGATGGCATGTTGCTGTTTGCAAAACACTTGACAGTACCAGTAACAATGACTGAATTGAACTGACTTTAATTGGTCTGGTCTCATCTTGGCTTTTCCTTGAATTCCATCTCATTCAGAACTGATTACGGTCTAATTTAGCCATGAAAGATGTCATGCATAATTCAGGTTTTAAAAAAGACACAGTTACATTTAAAGGCAAATAATAGCCTCTAAGATGAGACTTTGAATTAAGAGGAGAATACTGAATTGCTGTATTTTAGTTCAAAGCCTAGTGTTTAAGCTGTATTGTTTTCCTAGAAATTCCTTGGCAAGACTGGACTATTAAAAGGCTTTAACAGAAATAAGCCTTTTTAAAATTCCTGATTTCCTGGATACATGAAGGTGGTGGTGGCAAAGGTAATGATTGGTGACTTCGTTTTTCTGTTGTTGCATTTTGGCACCATTAAACACACAAAGAAACAGTGCTTTGGAGCCTAGAAAGTATTTGCAACGTTTCGAAGCCCTACAGAAGTGATGAAAGAATAGTCCCAGTTTTTGAGGCCTGGAGATCATACCCACATAGCCTCTGCTCTTGTTACAGCAAAACCAGAAGTCCTGAGTAAATCTAGTCTTTGTGATGTTCAGTACGATACCAATTCTACAGTGGCTACTTAAAGCTACTATGATGCAGTGGTGGTATAAAAGGTTTGGGGTGGAAGGAATCTAATAGTGATGGGAGCATGGGCCACATGTGAGCGGGTTTCTGATCTTCTGATCCTGTCCTTGGTGATGTCTTTGCTTTAGTCACCATCCTAGGTGATCTTTTCTGCCTAATGCAACTGAGTGCCTGAAAGAGGAATCCATACAATCATGGCATAGTGACTTTTACTTTGGGAGCAGTCCTTATGGTGGAAGGAGAAGCTGGGTCAATGGAGAAGTGGATGGTTGAGAACAAGTGCTCTGTAAACCTTGAAGGATTCCCTGAGCTTGTTGGAGTATGTGCCCGTGATTGCTGATGACTTTGCCTGTGATCGATTTTCTTGGTTTTTTTCAGATTGAGAGTCTCCCACCAGAGCTGTTCCAGTGCAGGAAGCTGAGAACCTTGAACCTGGGGAACAACGTGCTGCAGTCGCTTCCGTCACGGGTTGGAGAGCTGACAAATCTGTCGCAGATAGAGCTACGAGGGAACCGCTTGGAGTGCCTGCCTGTCGAGCTGGGAGAATGTCCTCTGCTGAAACGCAGTGGGCTGGTGGTAGAGGAGGACTTGTTCAACACACTGCCCTTGGAAGTCAAAGAGCGGCTCTGGAGGGCAGACAAAGAGCAAGCTTGAACCCCTGGAAAAAGGGAAAAGCCTCTGACCAACTAGAAGGAAACAAAAGGCCATTCCAGTCCCCTTTTCCCCAGATCCTCCCCTTTCTCCCCTCTGATCACTACCAGACTAGCCAAGGAGTTCCTGAACAAACGTGACTCTGGGTTGGTTTCTTGCCTCAGATGCAGGAAGGGGAAAGCTCAGGATCAGGATGAGGATCAAGACAGATTAGTCGCCTGCTGAGCAAGGGCCAGTGAGAATAAAAGGTGTTGCTGTTCTGGAGAGGATGTGGGGTGAGGTGGATGGCCCTGCTGAGAAGAAATGACCTTTGAATGGAGGAGAAAATGAAATGTGGGGATTGCTGCACTGCTCCAAGTGGGGCTTATATGTGTCGGGGACTGAGAGAGTCCAGGGTACTGCAATCAAAAATCAAGAGACTAGGCAACCTCTTGAACTTTCGTCTCTGTGACACCTGGTACTCTTCTTCTCTGACTTGGAGATTCAGTGGGGCCTGCCAGTGGAGTTGGGTAGGACACAGAGAGCTGATCTTATCTAGATGCTGACATTAGGATTTGGGGGATACACTTAGACATCAGCTTGAATGCAGAATAATTTTTATTTTTTTAACAATTATCTTCTCCCTTTCCACTCCACACCTCCTCTGCCTCTGGAGAAGGAACCAAACTCCCCCCAAATACTATCTGCTCATTTAAGGCTGCACTATTTTAACAGTTTCAAGTCACTTGTGCTGATGAGTAGATCACGTAGCATCCTTCTCCAGCTAATGTGCTGGAGGCACTAACTGACATAATTCCAGAGCTTTAGCCTGTTTTGAAGTGGATGGTTATAATACAAGTGGGAGAAAGATCTGGATAAAAAGCAGTCACACTGTCTAATCTACTCTCCCAGAAGCATTGAGTTACTTCAGGATCTGGCTTTTAAAGTTTTTTAAGCTACTTTTAAATTTTCTGGTGTCTTCACATATCAAATATGAACATGCAATGGGCCAGTGTGTCAGGGTGTCTCCTGGGGTTGGTGGTATTAATAAAGAGGAACACTCAGGTTTCCTTTGCACCCCGTGCCCCCCATGCCTCATTCAGTTGTTAGATGCTTTGCAAGTGTTTTTCATGAATGCAGTCTACAGAGCTGCTTGTTTGTTTTCTGTTGTCCTCCTCACTTTAACAGCTCTCAGACACCTCTTGACCTAAATAAGAGGTTAATGCTGGTTGAACTTGGTGCTGGAAAAGAAACCTGTCCTCCTATTTCTTCCCCTTTTCATTCTCTCAGTGTTAAGGAGCAGTATGATAATCCTCCGTGGTCTGAGCTCCTCTGCGTCTCTGGGACAGAGCAGTCTTTATTGAAACAAGTCTGACCTGTTTGGCATTTGACAAAAAAAATCCCCAACGTTCTGCACTGGCAGAGGTAGATAACTTGTAATAGCTACTGATAATCATGTCCTTAAGGTGGGGGAGTTAAGGTGTGCCTGCAATATACCCTAAGTTGGCTCTTTTCCATCAGAAGGAAGAGGAGTCTCAAGGACCCACAGGTCTTGGTTGTAACACCCTGTGTCAGACCGACAGGTTGGCTCCAGGGCGGAGCGCTGCAGGCTGAGGCACGAGAAGTTCAGAGGCCTCCCGTGTGTACGAGGGGGAAAGCTGCAGCATCTCCAGAGTGCTTCTGCCCTGGCTTTAGCAAATGAGGGCGATGCCTCGGCTGTTGGGGCAATAAGGCACGCCGCGGCTTTCTTCATCAGATGTAAGATATGAAATATATACACTAAACATGCTGAAATAATGAACAATGTTAACTGGGCTCTGAATTTGTTGATGTTCAGATGCTTAAATAAAGCTACATTAAAATCCAGGAGATCTGTTTATAAAACTGCTTTTAAGAAAGATGTAAATTCTGCCTACTTTAGTCCATTCATTATGAAAAGTTTAAGCAGTCCAGGGAATAGTATAATTAAATCTCTTTGGAAGGTACTGTAAAAGCTCTTGTTTCTGACAGGGTTAGCGTCTTGAAATTGTGTTTGAGTTGGGGCTGCTTCTGAAAGGATGGGGAAGTGTTGATACTGATGCCTTTTGGATTGTACTTGTTCTGTTTGCACGAGTGTTTTGGATCAACAGAGAGGGCAGAAATTCTTTGGTGGGCTTAATGCTTCTTAAGTAAACAGGAGCGGCCTCAGGCTTAGCTACAGTAATACAGTCAGTTCCTTGTGGTGGGTGTGGGCACTGTTTGGGTTGTGAAGGAAATATATTTTTTGTTTTTTCCTTACTCTGTGCCAAAAGATAGTGCTGGATAATTATGGCTGCTGAATAGAGGCTTGAACTCGGTTTTCTATTCAAGGCCACTGAGTGACTGGTTTGTAACACACGTATTTTAGACTAGGCAGGGCTGAAAGGGCAAAGCACCTCACAGGATTTCCACCTAGCTTACAGGAGCAGAGAGATTTCTTCTGTAAGTCTAGATCGTTGTAGAGTGCTTTGACTTGAATCTTGTTGTGGTCTTAGTTATACAAAGGAAACTTCACACTGCTACGTTAGAAGTTTTTACTAGCACTTCCTGAAAGTATGCTGCAGTGCTGCTAGAAGCTTGCAAGCCTCCTAAAGTGTCTCAGCGCTGAGTCCGCAGGCAAGTGGGCAGTAGGCTATTCTGCTAGAATTCTGCTAGATTGCTCCAACTTCTGACTGAAGAAGAGCTGTACTCCTGCTGCTTGCTGATTAGAGACTGCCCTATGCCTGAAGTCTACAAAGCAACTGTAAGACAGGCCAGTGTTGATCGTGCATGAGAACCCTAGCTTTTTGCTGCTCTTGCAATATTCTAAGCTCAGCTTTTTTTGATCATGGCTGCTAGGGCTTGAAAACTTCCCGTTTGGCAAAACTAGGTTGAGCAATCTGATAACTTCTTGTACCAGAAACACAGGTGGCACAAAAATACATTTGCCACTCTGGAAAGACAGCAATACGTATTATTTACTCTTGATGTGTGCTTCTTGGTCTTCCCTCAAATAGATACCGATTCCAGAGTATCGGTCTTGTGTGATGAGACAGAAGAAACTTTAAAGCTTCAAGGATAGGGTCTGAACCGTGAGGTCCTGAACATGTTTACTGCTCGGGACTCCTGCAAAAGTCAACCCACAGCAGAGTGAGTCATCCACTTCCCATACTTGTCTGGATTGCTCAGACTTTGAGGGATGAGCTTACATCAACAATCCTTCCTCATTTGCAGGTATTCAATCAGTATAATATATTTTTTTCCTTTAAGTTTCTATCAAAGAGAAGTTTAAGGGTTTTATTTTTGACACTAATCTGTGCATTCAGTAAAAAGTTCAACTTAAGCAAAAGATCAACAGTCTGGTCAGTATCTTGTTCTCCTGACAGGTTTTTCAAAGCCCTCTGGTAGTAGCAAACCAGATTATTAGCTGCCAAATTACACAACAACTTGAATTAAAACGAACTGTTTCCTTAATAGCACTTCTGAGCTGAAGGAGCCCCTGTAGATCATGAACATACTCATCCCATGGTAGGACTGGAGGTTAGTAAAATGGCATTTTTGAAATACCCCAAAATATACTAAGTTGCAACTAATTATTTTGAACCAGCTGAAAGGCGAGGAAAACCAAATCTATTAAATGTGTTAAATCTTACTGTATCTCTGAAACTATGCACTGAAATGTTAGCTGAAGTTGTTCTTTGTTTGCGATTGTTTTCTCATTTTATTAGTTGGTCCCCAGTTAATTCAGCAGCTGGAATTAATTTACTCTGCCAGTCTGAAAGGTTAAATAGCTGTTACAGATGTCTTTCATGATGTGGTGTTCTTTGGTATTAATTGTCACTTCCTGATAACATCCTACCTCATTTTTTATTTTATTACCATTTATACACTCCATTTAGCTCACTTCATTTTAATTAAAGTTCTTGATGTTCGTTACCATAAATAGTATTAAGTGGCTTTCTGTTGCTGAACCACACTGAGGTGTTGTTTTTTTTTTTTTTCCCTTCTCTCACAAATGATTCTAGGAATTTTGAGAACAGTAACGCATTCTTTACAGAGGATGAGGTGTATGGAAAATATTTTCAAATATTATTGATTCAACAGCTGTGACATTGTGTTTCCTTTTACCTTTTTCTGCTTTGGAAAAGGCCTCACATGGTTTGAGTTCTTTGGATTTTTTTATTTGTATTAGTCTTCATTCAGGAGAGGAGTAATTTATTTTTTTTTCCCCTCTCATTAATAGCCGTGCCTTCTCTAGAGATACATTAACGTATCTTCTTCCACAGAGGCACTTGCTTCTTCAAATGTGTTTGTAATAGTCTCTGCCCGAAGACATCTGTTCCCTCTGTTTCTTTTTTCTTTCAACCACGGAGAGATTCTGAACTTTTGGTGTGACTGCTCGCTGACGAACGATACTGTCATACCGTAAACAGTAGAGTCATCTACTCTGAAATGTTACCTAAGGTAAGGCTGTGTGAATGCTAACTAGCAAAGCTACTGTTTAAATTAAACTTTTTTTTTCCCCCTCCCCTCCTTATTGTATTTTAGTTGGAAAATTTTTTTTCCCCCCACTGTTGGCCACACAGTGGAACCTGTGCTTTCATGACACAAATGCCAAAACAGAGTGAGTTTTCTGTCCTACCCGCACTCTAACAGTGCATGAAGCGGATCTGGACAAGAGTACTGTTTGACTGAGACTTTTTCCCTCCAGCAGCAGGGGTAGGTTAATATTCAATTTCTTTGGCAGCATGAAGTTCTCCAGGAATCTCATCTCTGAAATCTCTTTTCAAAAGGAGCTGTACTTGAATTGCTGGACCCCAATGGCAAATGTGAACATTGTCTGAATTCACACAAAGAAAGGCTTAATTTAGCTTTTCTGGAATTACCCTTCCCTTCTTCCCTCTGTCTCCTTTAAAGGGATTTTATTGAACAATGGGGCAATTTTTTCCTAGAGGAGGCTTAATGAGAAGGGGGCTAATGAGGCTGAGTCATCTTTTAGAGTTGACAGATGTGTCCATTTAAGTAAGACACTACTCATGGCTTAAACATTGTTCACTCCCATTTCATAAATGCATGAGCAGGGCTGTGGTTTGGCATCCGAGACCTGCAACTTGATGTAACATTTCAGAATCATGACATTCACTTTGTATGTGGGATTGTTTGGGCAGCGGATCAACAGCACCTCCACCTTAAGCACTGAAGGCTGCTATTGTTTTCTCTTGAAAGACTTGTAAGACTGGACACTTTAACAGAATAAAAGTTTTAATTTTTAATTTGCATTTTCCTTTTATGTCTGCTTTCTTTTAAGATTTCTATAGGCAAAGGCACTTGGCCTTTCACCACTTTGCTTTTCAGAAGACGAATATAATTCCCAGATACTGTGTAGGGTTATTTTATGTTTTGTTTTTACTCATCACATGAGTCCTTGTGGATTATGATGTGTCCTTGTAGATTATGACGTTCCTTTATGAATAAGCGAAAAGATGTACAGTGAAAGAGGTCCTGCTCAGTGACAAGCCTGGACTGCCTTACATATTTCACCATCACTTCAACAAATGTCTGAAACAGTTTACCTTGCTGAATATAAGACTGTTGGTGGGAGTATTATCTATGTAGACCTGTAAAAGGTCATTTGGGTTTTTGAAATTTGTACTGTGCTCTCCTTCTCTAGGAGAGGGATGAGCACTGGAGTCAGTGGAGAAAACTGCCTGTTGCCATAGAAATGTCTTTAGCTAGCTGCTGCTAACAACTTATTTAAATGTTTCCTAGCTGTCTGCCTACTCCATGCACTGTATTTTCAACTGAAAATGCTGGCAGATGCTGTCTCCTCTAGTTCAGCATGCTCACGACGTGCAACAGAGAATCAGCCTGTAACTTTCAAAGACAGTTTGAGTTTGTGCAGCTCATCTGATATGCAGAAAGGTATTTCTCTTGCTTTCCCTTGCTCCCTTAGTCCCAAACTACTTGACCACAGTGACATTGTCTAGACTACAGTGACAGAAAATGTGAGCAGGCTGAAATGGTAGAAGGTGGTAGTCTGTGATGCTGCTTACTGGCTTTGATAAGTTTCAGTGAAATGCTTAGCAAGACTGAACCAAGAAAGGAGAGGATAAAATGGCCCTTGTCATCTGAGGCTCGCTTGGGCCACAGCTCGTTTTGGCAAGGATTTACCAGCTCTCTGAATAGCTGAGCAAAAGGAAAAAAGGAAAGGTACTGTCAAAGAAAACTGGTGTGTGCTGGATCCTTGCAAGACTTTAATAGAGTGATGGGGAAAGATCCCAAGGGTAGAGAACTGATTGTTCTCACATGTTGATGACGATGAGAATTCTCTTGATGGAAAATAGCATTTCTGGGGCCTCTGATACTGTGAAAGAAAGGACAGCCAATACAAGGAAAACAAAATGCCCTTTTTAATACTAATACACTATTGAATACAATTTAAATACTCATCATGGTTATTATTGTTCCTCCGCTCCTTGTTTCTCATTAAATATTCTATCACTTGTTGCCGATCACATTGAAGACTTCAGGAGAGGTGAGAGGAGAGTAAGAGATCTGGCTGAAATTTTTGCGTACCCAATAACCCTGGCAGCTCCCCTGGCAGCAGTCTTGGTGAGCACTGAGCTGCTTAAACCGGCTCTGGAGAACTGGTAAGCTGGCTTGGCTCCAAAGGGTTTTAATAGGAATTGAGGAGGAAATTAGGATAATGGTGTCAGTCAAAAAGTCGTTTGAAGCACTTCGGCTTTGCCTGCCTGCAGGATTGTCCATCTTCCGGGTGCCATTTGCTCCTGTACCACATACAGACACGGGATGGGCTTTGGCAGCCTCCAGTGGAGTTTGCTTCAAGTGCAGTTTTCTTGTGGATCTGGAAGGAGAAAATGTTGTGTAATAATCTGCAAAAGAGCTCTTGGAATGGGAGGAAGGGAAGGAAAAGGGGGTCATTTCCCAGTTTTGTCTGAGTACTTTCTACTTTCCTTATTTAAACTTACTGGAAGAGAAGGTATTTACAAGGATGACATCCTTTGACTTTTTTTGGACGTTATGTGGTGGGGATGGTTTTCCTCTTGCTGAAGAGATCTTTTCTAAGACTTAATATATGGCCATGGCTGCAGTGGCAAAGAACTGGAGGACTCCTGATGAATGCTGCTGTAACCAAGAGGGGTTGCCTCTCCTTGTTCATGGAACTGTTCCCTTCTGGTACTTGCCGCGTCGTGTGCTGCGAGCTGCTGTTCAGTTGGCTCAAAACAGCCCGTAGAACAGGAAAGCTGTAGCTTTACAAACTAAAACAGCTTCTGAAGTCACTGCGTGTGCGTAAGGTGGGGAGGGGAGGAGATGATGTGCTAAACTGCTGGAAATAAAAATGACTGGAGAAATACATGATGTTATGAATGACAGAGGTAACACCGGGATGGACTGAGCAGTGTCACGGAAGCGTGTGTAGAAGGTGTTTCTCGAGGATTGCTGCCTCCCAGAGAAGGGTGAGGTGGATCCTCACGAGATCACTTACAGGCAATAGTTAATAGCTACAGCAGGGTTTTTCCCCACTGGATACACATCCTCCTTAAAAATATTGCAGCTCTATCAGTTGGTTAGAGTCTGTTAACAGGAAGGAGGAACTTCTTGATTATTTTTTTGACTTTTGCAGCATTGGAGGCAGGTTATTTCCCTTCCACAGCTGTAGCCTAGTGATCAAAGTCTCTGGCAAAATTTAGCTTTTTAAACTACCTGATTCATATCCTCTTGTGTGGAGAAGAGCTTGAAAACAAGCTGTAATGTCTCAAAAAGACATGCTCTCCAGTTAAAATGTGGAGGAAAAAAAAAAAAAAAGATATGACTCCCTGATAGAAGACTTCATTTTTTTTTTCAAACAACATCACTTTAAGATGGATTATTTGGTTGCTAGCAAATATGCTTGGGAGTAAACACCTTCCCATGAGCATTTTGCGCTCCATTTTGTTGGGTTTTCTTTTGGCTAAGCGAGTGCTGTGTAAAACTGCCCTTATGATGTTATTTCTTGGTGGAATGCTGCTGAAAGGATGTTTTCCGTGCCTTCTGCAAGAGCCACTTTTTTTCTTCTTTTTTTTTTTTTTTTTTTTTTTTTTCCTCTTCTCTGGAGTGAAAAAACTTTCCCCAGGGGTTCCCTGCAATGGGAGGGATGTGTTGGCTGGGAGCGCCACCGCCGGGCTGTCTTCTCTTCTCCACTCTCCTGCCTCTCTGATGTAGTTTCTGCATTTTGTCTCTCTGGTTTGAGCTGTGGCTTTGGGATCACCTCTTTACACGCGTATTTGGATCTCCAGGAAAGAGAACTGAGCAGGTGAAGGTGTACATCACTGAAAAGCAGCTGTGAATGAACATAGCAGATAGATTTGCTATGAACTGTACCAAACTCTTAGTAAAAGCTCTAGCTTTAACACCTTTTAGTCTGACGCTTGGCTTCTCCTGGGTCACTGGAGTCCCCCTGAGGTGCTGAAGTGCCAGCAGGACTTGCTGACTGAGCAAGGCTCTGCAGAAGCCTGAATTGCTACTTTTAATTTGTTTCAAAATTTGTAAATCTTTTAATCTGACTTTAATCTTATCTCCCTTATTTTATTTCATGCTGTTCTTACCATCTTAACTGCTCTATTTTATTTTATTTTTAATCTGGGTTATTAATTAAAGCAATGATTCCTCCTGGGAGTTAAGAGGTAAATTGAGTTTGTGATTGCACTCATGTAGAATGTTTTTGTACACTTTGTGTTAACACTGAGAGCCAAAACAAAACTCTGCAGCTCCGAATGTCCTCGCCAAGAACAAATTACCAGAGATCCAAACAAAATTCCTCGAGAGGCAGCTTAGCGGGCTGCGCAACCGTCCGGCTGCCCAGTACTTGCTGTCATCACACGCTGGGAAAAGGATCACGTGAAGAGGCGGGGAGTCTGCCCTGCAGTGCCTGGGTGGCTTCGTGGTGTTACTGGTGAGATCCTGGAACTTCTGACCCTGATGGCGTTTGTAACCCAGCACCAGATCCAAAAGGTAAGGCGCTGCACTGCGTGGCTGTAGTGCAGGCAGCTCACGCTGCTCGTAAGCTATGGTCACTGCTAGTTAACCTGTCATCAGGTCTAGTGAAGATCTGCTCAACAAACACTTTATATTCTTCTCAGCTGTTTGTATTGCGTTTATTTTGAGTGTGTGAGGATGCAGTTGCAGCTACAAGCTCTTCTGGAGGGTGACTTGTCCCACAGAGCCCTTGGAGGAATTTCTCTTGTGCCCTTCTGTCTCTGCTGCTCAGCTCTTATCCCTGAACTCAAAGTCTGCCTGTCAGAGGATAATCTCCAGGGTATCCTATATAAAGAAACAGTAGTGCCAACGGTTTTCTTCATTTCGTAAGAGATTGTGTAATCAGCTGTGAGAAATCACCCAGGGATTTTTCCCTTAGTGAAAACAACACTTTTCAGCTTGTAAAGAAATCTCATTCTTATTTGGGGTACAGGTATGACTGCTCTGTTTGTGTTAGCAGACTTTGTAATTGAATAGTTGCTGATTGTGCAACTAAGATAAGATATCCTTAAGCCACAAAGGCTTGATTAGATCGTTTCTGCTTTGTGAACTGAGGGGTTGAGAGACGTTGTTCTTAACTGCACAGAGCCAGAGCCTCTTAGTGGATTTTCTTTTTACAGTACAAACACCTCCTGAAATCAAAAATTTCAAATGAAAAATAAGAGCAGGTTTTGCAGAGCCAAAGCTGGGATGTTTTTCACACTGAACTGAGGCACAGCGAAGGGACAGAACAATTTTCTCTTGCCTTGTGCTGCTTCCCCTGAGGGCTCTGGAGAAGAGCAGTCACCCCATCTTTTCCAGTTTCATGAAGATGGCTTCCTTGTCCTGGAGCATTTTTTCACCACAGAGGAGTGTGACAGCATGAGGAACCAGATCCAGAGAATCATAGCGGAGATGGAAGTGCCGCCGCACTGCCGCACCGCGTTCTCCACCAAAGAAGAGGAGCAGCTCCAGGCGCAGGTACTGAGAAGGGGAGGGCTGTCCCTGTTGGAGTGCTGCAAGGAGAAGGAAAAGGCAGATTAGCTGCTCAGGGTTCACTCTGGGGGAGCACGACCCCCCCCTTTTTTTTCCCTAACAATGTAATGCTGAGAGGCAGTTGCTCTCCAGGGTTTTGCAAGTGTTTGGTGGTGGTTTTATGAGAGGGCAAAGGAGGAGAGAATGCGTGCAGTTCTGCTGTGCTTTCAGTCCTTGAAACTCCAAGCAGTGTTTGCAGATCACTTTGGACTTGTTCTGCAGACAGAAAGCAGGTTATTTTCCAGGCAACCTACAAAAGCAAAGGTAGACTTTACGTGAGGAGTTCTTATAACGTCTTAATCAACAGTGTTGTGATTTCTGTTGATGTTTTGTTTATGCTGCGGCTTGATGGAAAAAAGATGCAGGTGAGTAGTAATGCTTTGATTGAAGGTTCATGTGCACATTTTTACAAGAATACTATCTTTACTGGGCTCTTATCCATGGCAGGGTAGTTCGGATTATTTCCTAACCAGTGGAGACAAGATTAGATTCTTCTTTGAGAAAGGTGTTTTGGATGAGAAAGGTAAGTGCTGGCCTGAGTTAGCCCCAGGGAGGGGGACAGAAGGTGAATGAGGGATCAGGGGCTGGTTTCCAGCTCTAGGGACGATTCCTGCTCTGCAAACGATGTTAAATTCTGCTTTTGTTTCATAGGTAACTTTCTAATTCCAAAGGAGAAATCAGTCAGCAAGATTGGCCACGGTATGTTTAAAGGTTTTGACAGGGATGAATAAAAGGAAGATGGTTTTTAGACCACATTTCAGTTTCTCCAGACCTACTCACTGTGAATGACCTTGGCCATCTGAATTGAAACCTGTCTGAGCAGAGCAGCGACTTCCTCCCTCTTATGTTGCTTCTCTGGGCCTCCTGGGGACAACAGCATCAAATAGCACAAACCTTATCTCTTCTTGCCATTGTGGCCACGCAGCTCCTGTCTTTGCAACCCTGGGCTGGTTTCCTTTGGGTTTCTGTATTAAATTCTTGAAGTTGATTTCTACACATTAGCCTGCTCTTTCTCATATGGCTCTGTCACTGTCTGCAATTCTCTCTGTGCTTCCCCTCGCTCTTGGCTGTCCAAGGACTTAATGTTCCCTTATGCTTTTCCAAAAAAATTTTTTTTTCAGCCCTGCATAGCTCAGAATCATTCACATGTGAAAGTTTGGACTTCAGCCCTTGTCTCTTCTATATAAGAGACTTCTCTAAGAAATTTACCACCTGAGACTGGCCACACTGAGTACAGATCAAACTGTCTTCTGTGCCCTGTGCAGGAGGGGGTTACCAACTCTAAACCTGTCTTCTCTCCTTTGGTGTCTTTTTTGTTACTCCTACTAGTTTGTTTGATCTATTTCCTCTTTCTCAGCTACCAAACTTGCATTTTGATCCTTTTTGGTTCTGACCAGTGCATGGAAAACAAGAATAAGATTTACCACATCTTGAAACACGTGAACTTTGTTCAGATTAAACTTTACTAAACTTGGAAATTCAGTACCGAGGGTTTTCAGTTCTTTGTTTTTTTTTCAGAAAAACACTCTCCCCCTTCCAGCCTCCCTGCAATTGCGTTGTACTTCAGCTTTTCTTCTGGGGATATTAAAAGAACTATAGATTTCTGCTGATGCAGCAACTTAACAATTCAAAAGGCTTCTCCAGACTTATTTTGGATTGAGTCTCGCCTCATCCCTTGCTTGGGGGCAGCCTCTGCTGGACGTGGTCCTGGCTCCTCCTGGCAGATTTGATCATGATGAGACAGAGACATGATTCCTAGCCTTTGCTTTATGGTTTTGTCCAAGCCGAGCTGTAGCAAGTGTCTGTGCCAGAACAGCTCTGACCTCCAGGCTGTGGCCCTCTGTGGCAGGCACCAAAGCTAAGTCCTAGCTCATTTTTGCAGTAATTACTTTTTTGGTAAGAATTGTGTTTTTTAAAGGGTGAATTTGCCTATGTGCCTCAGGGTCATGGTTGTTGTGTCACCATTTGGCTAATGTAATACCTAATCACATAATATTAATTTCTTGTTTGCTGTTACAGACTATTTTTTATATAGCTGCAGTTTGTGGCCAGTAAGCAATTGTGTTCTTGGTCTCTGAAGAAGATGGTACAAATCCACAAGTGTTGTATCACCGTGGGGGTGATAAGCCACATATATCCGCTCTTGGGAGGGATGAAAGTTTCTAGGTGCAATTTATCTTGCTTGGCTGTCACCTCTGCAGCTCATCACTGGGAGCTGCCAAGTTCCCCTCTGTTAATGAAATCTTCAGTTTGAGCCTTTTCTTTCCCCTTAGCTTTACATGCTTACGATCCTGTCTTCAAGCAAATCACCCACTCTTCCAAGGTGCAGGTGAGCTGTTACTGTCTCCTAGAATGGGCTGAGACAAAAAAAAAAAAAGTGGAGTAATTAATCTTCATTTTCTAGACTGCCAAGGATAGTAAAATAGATAGGAAAATAGAGATCTCTTCCAAGAATAATGCTTTACAGTGTGCAGAAAACAGCGAAATGTAAATCTTGGAAAGTTTTCTTGCAGGAATTGGGAAGAAAACTAGGCCTTGAGAGACCAGTAGTTGTGCAAAGCATGTATATCTTCAAGGTACAGTAATTCACATTGTCTTGTCACCCAAGAAATAAGACTCTGTTAGGTCAAATGCTGTGAAACTATTCACACGTCGCCTTTCTTTCCTTGCAGCAACCTGGCATAGGTGGCGAAGGTGAGATTTGTGTTCTCTCTATATGATACAGCAGATAATGCTCCTCTAGGAAAGGAATATTACCAGAAATTATTCAGAATCAGTCTATGCCTGTGAGTTTTGTTGTCCAAACCTTGAACAAAGAGCTACTTTTACACCTGCAGCAGGCTGAAAAGTGGAATTTTTCTGTGTATGGCAGATGGGTGGGCAGGGAAGTCAGGGAGAACAAGACTTCCATCAATGTATCAAGACTGAATTATGTTAACAGACCCTGATGATGGTGTCTCGCTGCAGTGACCCCGCACCAGGATGCCACCTTCCTGCACACAGAGCCCCTAGGCAGAGTCCTGGGTTTCTGGATTGCCCTGGAAGATGCCACGCAGGAGAACGGCTGCCTGTGGTTCATTCCTGGCTCTCACACCAGTAAGTCACAGTAATCCTAGTGCTCTTAAGACCTGTAAGGCACTCATCCCTCCGACTCCAGAGTCAGCTGCACTCTGGTTGCAATTTGTGTTCTTACAGAAAGGAGAAATGGACCAAAGGTTGGCTGTGACTATTTATGCTCCTGAAGAGCTATGTTGCAACGCACAGAAAGGCAAACAAAAGGCAGTTGTTTACCAGTTTCTGCCATGGTTGGAAAATCCTAGATCTTGGCTTAATTAAAAAAGCCCACCCAAAATTACTAAGGAAAAATTCAATATATTATCACAGAAAGTTCCTGTAACTGCCAAGAGAAATCACAGATATTGTTCCTCTGTTGTGCAGAATGTAGCTAGCAGTTTAATTTTTATGTGTGTTTGCTTATTCTGTGGATTCACAGGCGGAATTACCCGGAGAATGGTCCGTGCACCTTCAGGTGCCTCAACCTGTGTAGAGTTTGTAGGATCAGAGCGAGCCTACGATGACAGCCAGTTCGTACCTCTGCCTATAAGTAAAGGTAAAACCAACCCCCAAACGAGTCTGCTTTACAGCTCAAGAAAAACAAGAGAGCTAAAACTGTATTTTAACTTTTTCAACTTCCTTTACTTTTTAAAGCTGGCACTCACAGTGTGTGCGTGGGATTAAAAAAAAACCAACAAAAAAACCCCTCAGGATGGATGTTTCTTTCAAACAGGTGGGCTCATTCTTATCCACGGTGAAGTTGTCCATAAGAGTGAACTGAACAGCTCGGAGTCTTCTCGCCATGCATTCACCTTCCACGTGATGGAAGCCAAAGACACCAGCTGGAGCAAAGAGAACTGGTAAGATGACAAGCAGGTGAGGAAACTGGAGCCTTTTCAATAGCCAGGATAAACTTTTATTAGTGGACTTGATGTCACACAGTTTCTGTTGGTAGTGCCTCAGTCAGTGGTGATTTCACACCCACAGAACTGGAATGGCCTCTAAGTGTTGTTTTTACCTCTTCCTTACTTCCTAGGCTCCAGCCAACTCCCGAACTTCCTTTTCCATCGCTCTACACTTGAAGTTAGTGATTGGCTTCTGCAGTCAATAGCTGATCAATATTCCTTCCTGAGCATTCGTTCATGTTCCCTTGAAATGCAACTTTCACTAGATCAGCACTCAAGACTAATTTATTCTCAGAACAAGGACCCTTGACACAGCCAAATGCACCTGCACCGACAGACGCATGAGCCTGACTAGCGTGGCAATAGTCGCCCCGTCCTTTTTGTAGGGAAACTCCTTCGGTCTTGAATATAGACCAGTAAAGACCGTGGCACTTTGACTAGGACAACGGTTAAGAAGTGTTTCTTCTTGCAGATACTCAGGATTTTCTTCTGCTCAAGAGCTTGTCTAATTCATTCCTTGGCTGAGTCGATCCCAGCAATGCGGGTGCGTGCATCCTGCGAAGATGGCTGGCTTTTGCTCTTAAAGTCTCTGTCCTACTGTTTGAATAACAGTGATTTAAAAGTAATCCTCTTGTAGGCAAAATGAAGTGGGAAGTCTAATTTTATAATCTTCTAAGTATTTCTAGCAAACTGTAGCTTAGTGTTTGATCTCTTGGTGTATTGATTACAAGTATTAGTTTAAAGATTCATGTTAAAATTATGAAACCAAAAAAATCCTAAACAAACTCCTAACATTTAAATAAAAAATTCTTGTTTTCATCCCACTCATCTCTTCTTTTGAGGTGTCACAGAGTGACTTTCTCCCCACAAATGGGGCCAGCACTAGGTTGTCTGACAACTGGTTTGAACTCTCAATGTGCACAAGAAAAACTACTATCCCCAAAATCTTCACAAGAGCAAACCAACTTATAGCAAGGTGAAGCCTAAGGAATGTTGAGAAACATCTGAGGTAATTTTAGGCCTGTATCTAAACTGCATAGGTGTTATTTCATCGGTGCGTTGGCAACCCTGAGATATAAGGCTGGTAAAATCAATCCACTTACCTTGTAGTAAAATTTAATACTGCTTGGAGGTCTGACACAGTGAGCCCCAGTTCTTACAGATTCATCCTTCTCAAAAGCATTTTACCTATTTCTGGCATTTCTTGATGTGAAAGTCAAATTCAGCTTCTTTATGGGAAGATGTTCCCTTTCAGCCCTTTGGGCTTTGCTGGGCAATGCAGAATAGTCTCAGGACAGCAGAGAATTCCTCCCCCAGGAGCGATGAGGCGGCTGTAGTTGCAAGTTGGGCAACGGCAACAGCAGTTACTCTGAGTTCAAAATTTCTACAAGTACCGCTGCTCCCCTCCCAAACCTGCTCTACAGTTTGAAAGCCGTGAGTGAGGTGGAGGGAAAATGACTTTTTAACTCTAGTGCTATTTTACGTTGTTAATGGTGCAGGCTGCGCCTCGTGATGGAAGTAGCTAAAGCTTTTCCCAAATCTTTCCATTAGAAGAGCTAATAATTCAGAATAGCACCTTCTGCTGAGGAGTGATAGTTCGTCCTCTGATTATATGCACCACTATGTGCAACGTACAAAACCATCTAGTTAAGTGCATGAATAAAAACAAGAGGCTGGATTGGATTTGCAGGATTTCCTGTTAAATATGAAGGAAACTCAGTCTTGCACAATTACTGAGTTTGGTTTCCTGCAGAGAGTATCTGACAACTTCTTGTGGTATTAACCCAAACCAATTCTGGACAGTTTTGACATCCTCAGGAAAAGCAGCAGCAAATCTCAGTAGCCCTGCCCAGGCAGGGGGGTAAATTGGGCAACGTTGCCTCTCGGCTATTCCAGTCCTGGCTTGTCGTGGGAACAAACACAACATTAAATTCTGGGGCTGATTTTGCTGGCTTGGTCTGCTGACCCCAAACACCGGTTTCACTCCACCTCCCAGTCTTATTCTCATTCCTAAGACACAATCTCAGGGCTTCGAAGGTATCTTGGACTCACACAAAACTGTTGCCAAGAATGACAAGTGTTGCAAGTTAACTCTGTGAGTCCTGGAATGCAGATCTGCTGCCTGGACACTTCTCAGGGGAAGGAAGGGAAGAGGCAGGGAGGACACGTGCTAACATGTGGTGTTCTCAAGGACTCCTGGCAAACCAGTGAGAAGAGACTGTCAATACAAAAACGTTTCATACCTAAAAATGACGTGGGTTTTTTGGCCACAAAATGGTAGCTATAACTTTAATTAGATGGACAGAATTAAATGGCTTTACTTTGTTGATAGAAGTATTTTTATAAATTATATGATTAAATAACTAGCTGAAATAAATGTGAAAAGTAGAAAACTGCAGTAATATTAGAAAACTTTATTGACTTGGACAGATTTTTCTGCTTTCATGATTGTGTAATTAGTTTTATCTGTGACTTCATTAGTGTTTTTTTCCCTCTCTACGTCAAATATTATTCCAAATGAATTTAGATATTGAAATCTTGAAAAAGATAAAACATTATTCTTGTTCCATAGACTTTCAGGTATAAACCTGCAATCCTCCTGTTAGTACTACTTGGAACAGTCTCTTACATTCTCAAACCTCCCACACCTGCTCTGTTCCACCTCTTGAGTTTGAAGTTGTGTTCGTGCATCGCAGTGCATTAGAGTGGCTCCTGCTGAGGTGACTGGATACATTTGGGCAGTCATACTTGCTCTCTGTGGCCACTCTCACTATAAAACATGCTTTAAATGGTGCTTATACAGAAACAAGAAGTTCACACAGTCAGTAACATGAGACGCCAGGACTCAGTGCAGCAAAACAAGTTTTGGCTCTGGTACAATACAGAGGTAGCACCATCTGAGAGGTTTGCTTATTCATTTTTTCCCCTATAATTGGCTCATTTCTTCCTTTGCCTCTCAGCAGCCAAAAGAAACTTATATTGGATTATTAAATACAAATGCTGTTTTTATCAGTCGTGTTTGTATTCCTGTGAGAACATAAAGCAATTCATGCTGTTTTAAACAGGGAGGAAAAAAAAAAAAACAAACAAGACCAAACCCTTTATTTTTAAATAGGTCTTTTTCATTTCTTTTTTTAAACAATTTTATCTGCAGTGTTTAGATCAGCTCTGAGCTCGCATTACAGTGCACTTTCTATTACTGCTTTTCTCTAGAAAGGGAGAAACCACTGTTCCTGGAAGGGCTTCTATGCCATAAACATTATCTGGAGGTAGAGAGGCAACAGCAGATTGTCGATTTGGGTAGTATAAGCTTCCAAAAGAGAAACTAAGCTCACAGATGCCAGGATCCAGGCATAGCTGGAGTTCAGATTCACACTGCTGTCAAAGATCAGAATAAGAGCCACAGCAATGATCTGAGCAAAAATAGCTGTCATTGTCCCTTCAAAGGTCTTCTTTGTGCCCGGCCATTTGATTTCCCCCATGGTACTGCCAAAAACAGAGGCAATAGTGTCTCCGACCCCTACTGCCAGTACCCCAGAGTAGGGCACCAGTGCTCCTGCCCCAGACAAAGTACCTTTAGGAGCACAAGATCTGGGGAACAACCACACTGGGAGGGACATGCCAAGGAGGAGATAAATATGAGTCAAGATTAAAGGTCCACTGTCTCTTTCATCCAAGAAGAGAGACAGCAGATGCCTAAGGGTTTGACCAAATGGTTTGATCCTGAAGTACCGAATATACTCTAAGAAAATAAACACCGCCAGACACACTACTGCAGCAACGTAGAGAAGCTGGCGGTCATAAATTAGTCCAGGAACATAAGTAGCTACAACAATGAAATGGAAATATTTCCTGGTTATAGTCGAGGCCTGGTGTTTTTTAGATTCAGATGATCTCTTAGCATTCTGGTAGAAAACTACACCACATGCTGAAGCAGCCAAAAAGGTCCAATATACAAGAAGGTAAACTCTTGTCTGTGTCTGAAACAGAAACTGGAGTAGCCAGAACAAAGGGTTCCTCTGGATCAGTCGGTAGAGCCAAGGCATGATGACCCCTAAGCCTAGCACTGCTGTCATCATGTGGAAAAACATGGAGGAGATCCATGTACCCGAATCCATGAAAATGAAGAGCACAGTGAAAAAAAGCCCGAGAAGGACAACTCCGACGACAGCTACCAGAAGGAAGAAGTCTATGGGATCACCTCGGCCCTCGATTACATTCAGTGAGCGTTTAATGAGCTGATTGAGAACAAAACTTATACCTCCGAGAACTAGCAGTGCTTCTCCGGGAGTAAAACATCGAGGCAACAAGTACAACAAGATCATACTGAGGTAGACAAAAATTAGCAGCACTTCTAGGACCTCTATCACTTCTGAAACAGTCAAAGAGTGCTTCATGGTATAGATAATTATACTGCCAGCAATACCAGTAAGTATGCAAGTGTTAGTCGGCACAGGTTTTGTGATGCCGACCGCTATTACGGACAGAAAGAGAGCAACCAGCATGCCCGTGGAAGCTACGACTATGCCAAAACGTTCGAAGTACACGATGCCAGCAGACTTGCACCTCTCCTTCATCACTATCCCCAGCAAGGGGATGACCATGCTCGCTGGCAGGAGGCCACTGTTGGCAGCTGTACGGAACTGGAAGACGGCCCCACCCAGCTGGAGCAGACGGTCCCACTTGAATTGGACATAAAAAGCCTGGATGGCGAGAGCGACAGCACACCAGGAATACCGGTCCCATACCGCCGCGTGCACAAAGAGAACGATGACAAACACGATCAGGGATTCCGCCAGCACTGGCTTGTGTAACATGATTCCAGTCCAACGTGGCTCAAGCTTTCAAAATCTTTCGCAGGAGTCCTGAGGTGCTCAAGAGTTGTCCATTAGGAAGAATTCCCTTTCATGCTACTGCAATTTCTGGTTAAAAAAAAAAAAGCAGCAAACAATTAAAGGAACTACTAGAAAGGCAAAAGCTTTTGCACAGCTGTTTTGTCTTAAGCTCAATTTCAACTGATAGTTATGTCAACACAGAGGTGAATAAAAAAATAAGTGTAACTTCAGGATGTGTTGTGGCCATATAATTTAACTATTATACAGCTTCATGTGTGAGTAAATGAGTTTGAATATTCTTCCTTATTTTTAAAGGAAATCTTTAACCCACAGCACAGCCTCTTCCCCCATCAGCTACCTTGACTCCCATTTTCTGAAGGAGAATCTTGTGCTCCTGTTTAACACACTCTGATTCTGTATTAAATAAGTGAAATATTTTACTGTTAGTCAGTCTTTGATGACACTAAACAAATATTAGCAAGTCACAAACAAAAATGCATCATAACTTTATAAGTAATTTGTTTAACTCACCTCTGGAGTGCACTATTTTCCTCAAATTCTTGAAAAGTAAACTTTTCTAAAGCTATTATTGTTTCCTCTATCCTCTCACTCCCTTGACTTACTAACACTTGGTGCATTGCAGCACTTCACCTTCTCTAAATTAAGGCTCACAGCCACTAACTGCTGCCTTGTAAACTAAGCTTTCCTTTAAATTTTTTGACTATGAAATAAATAGTTGCGATAACCAGTAAGGCACACAATGACTCTATTATGTTAAATCGCATCTTCTTTGAAGTATCATGGTCATTCACAACATTATGCAATTCTCACCTGCATTTATTGCCTTCTAGCAACCTTTATTTCTCCTTAACTGTAATTCAATGTTAATGTCTCAGCCATGCATAAGCCGATGCATTATATTGGCACCTCTTTTGCATTCTTTGAGGGTATTGGTTTCTGTACTTTTGTTTGCAATAGAATGGCTGCAGGTATCCCTGCTGGATCAGGTATCGCTAGCTGAAACTTTGGATTGCTTCATCCTTCCTGGCCCACCCTTAAGCTCATTAGCAGTAAACTCATATTAAATTCTGCTCTCTCAGTCTTGTTATTAATATCTCATGGAAAGCTAGAAGTTTATTTAAAGTTCTGGTCTGGGTTTTCATCCAGTGTTGAATGGTGTCACGAGGTTCTAAAGTTGAGGGTGATCTTAGTAGTAGCTTTTACTGTCAAACTCCCTTACACTGAGGGTCTGGAGCATTTAGTTATTCATGACTTTGTACTGAAAACTCTTAATTCTTAACAGATTTCTTTTGGCATCCTATTTGTATAGCCTGAAATGCTTGACTGCTAAACAACTTCATTGCATTTACTGTTGCTACAGAGCTAGATCATGCCAAGTGTAATCTTTTCGCCATTGCAATTCATTTTTTAAACAGAACAGGAGAAGAATTAATCATATGTCAATAAGACAGAACTGGCATAGGCAATATTTACCTCTGACCAATAATGGTTTGGGGGTCCCACTCCTTATTGTTTCTGAGCACTGAGGAGAGGTTTATCTGAGAAGAGGCAGGGTAAATATCACACACCAGCCAAAGACTGAAAAAAGATCCCCCACTCAGTCTGGCAACTTCAAGGTTGCAACCCAGCTCTTGCATCAGTAATGACACGCACCAGCTTTCCCTAGCAGGCAGCCTGCCAGCTGGGCTATGAGACAAGGAATAATTTCACCATATGAAGTGCAGGTCTCCTAAATCTAATGCAGCAACTTTGAAAGCCGCTGGCCTGTAAATTTGCAACACGGTGTATTTCACTGAATTATTTCGTTTCCTTGTGCCTGCCGCAATTCCCTCCTCCTTGCTTTCTTTCGTGGAGCCCCTCAGCGCTCCCCCTCTCGCACAC
>NW_009726355.1:5743-16171 GCF_000703405.1 Apaloderma vittatum | reverse complement strand
CGGCAGAGTTCAACGAAAAAAGTTCCACCACCACCCCTCGCCCCGATCCTAAGCACCTCTGAGGATGCTCCGCAAAAAAGCTGGTGTTAACAGCTCTGAAAAACAGCCGTTAAAACACGGGCAATGCGCTTGATCCCGGAGAGGCAAATCGATCAATCCTGACAGACAGGTAACAGCATTCAAAGGCGACTGTAAAAACAACGGGTTTGTTAATCAGGAAAAGAAAAAGATGACCATTACAGAGGAACTTGGATTTATGACTGAATGGAAGACAGGACCACCTCAAAAATAAAGGTATTGAAGCAGGACGTAAGCACAAGGTGGGGGGAAAAAAAAAAGTCAGTGAAATTAAGAACCGATATGTATAGTCAACTTGACCAAATATCCCAGTTAGTGGACATTATCAGAAGAAATGGTTCATGAAAAACCCATGAAAATACACCAGACAAACCTGCAAATTGCACCATCCCTTCAGAAGTCGTCATGTTTTTGAAAAGCAAAGGACACAGCGCTGCAAAATTACCTACCACCGCTCCTGGGCAGCGACACCGCATTAGCGCAAGCAATTCCCCACGTGAGTTTATAGTCTCTTAACACCCCAGAGAAAAACTGAACAGATCTATAACCATGCTGCGTGAGGGCAGAGTCACAAAGATGTGAAGTCAGAAGGTGAGCTCAGAGGAACGCAAACGAGATGAGACAACTGCAAGATGAGCCTGACAGCTGCAGGACAGCCAGCAGAAACCAGAGCGCTGCAAGGTGAGCCACCGGAAAAGGACTAAGAACAACCGGTTCTTCTTCTCTCGGTGCCCAACGGAAGAAGCCACACTATGAAGTGTTCGAAGACCAAGATAACTTTAGAGAGCTGACTGAGAACAGGGAGAGCAATGCACACCGACGGTACTGCTGTAAGACAAACCATGGAGTGGTGTTCAGACAATCATCGATTTCACCCCTGGAAAAAAGATTAAAAAACCAGGGCAGTAGTTCTTCCGAGGAAGTATGTTAATATCATGATTTCTTGGGTAAATTAAACATAATGCACAATTTAACAGCAAGCTACAAAGTGCATCTTTTGACTTTTGGAATGGGCATGTATCTATTAATAATAATAAAAAAAAAATGCTTCAATCTCCCCATTCTTCCAGAAGAGGCAAAAGATGCAGTCACAGTGTGTTTTCACATTTCCACAGCTTTCTATCTAGGTGATAATGAAAGTATCCTACCTCACCTACAACAGGGACCCTGACTTCACATCAGTCTTTTAAACAAAAATAATTTTTAAACTTTTTTCTGTGACAACAGATGGGAACAAGGTGGGTATATGAATTGCTCTCACTAGCAAGAATCAGCCACTAATTTTGACAATCCACATTAAAATGCTTATGAGTATTAAGTCTCTCACCCTCTTGCTCTTCATCACATTAGTTTTGAAGTTTCTATAGTCTTCTAAAAGCACACTTGGATTCAATGTTGGAACAACTCCACCTATCAGTAGTTGCTTCACAACATCTAAAAAGGCTTAGAATCCACTCTGTATAACAAACGTTTATTCAGAAACAGGTAATACATTATCTTCTCCAACCCCTAATGTTTCCTCCCCCTCCCCCATTATTATTTTTTTAATAAAACACAGGTGTTTGACGGGCAATCTAAAAAAGGAGAACAGCTGGCCTAGGTCCCCTCCTCTACAAATACCTGCTGTTAACATGAAGAACCCTACCAATAATGGTCTCGCTGGCTTCCAAACCAAAGAGAGTACTCTGGAAAAAAAACCCACAAGTCCTGCCAAGTCCTCCGTTATTTTCATGGCTAAAAAGGATACAGTGAGATAGAGGAATGGTCTGCACAAGCTAGATAGAGCAAAGAGTTAATACAGAATAAGAAAGCAAAAGAAACACAGGGTTGACCAAGAAATGAAACCTGGACCTACAATAGTTACAGAGTTCACTGAAGTTCAGCATAGCCGAACACAACAGATTAGGTTTGTCTCCTAGCTAGGAGGATCAAGTTCAAACCCCAACCAGGTTCTGGAAGTGGCTCTTAGCTTTCCTCTCTTATAATTTGAACAAATATAAACAAATGGAGCTATGGAACTTCAAACACCCATGGCAGCAATCCTGGACTAACAAAGGATGTACTGGAAGTGCCATCAAGTGGCCTCTGGCTCCTCACAGATGCTCGCTGGCCCAAGGTATGTCCTTGCTGCTCTTCAGAGGAGTTGCTTAACACCCCTACGTGTTACTCACAGAGCACTAACTGCCCTCCCCTCCAGAACCTCTCCCTGAAGCCATGAAGTGCAGCAATCATGCCCCAAATCCACGCACACGAGCAGCACAGCAGCCAAGTGTTGCCCAAATGACATGTCTCAGAGAAGAAAGTTCTCCGTGTGAGAAAAGACTGCTTCCTATCTGTTGGTACCTGGAAGAGGCTCCAGCTCCTTCCTTTTTATAGGAGACTGGGTAAGTTAGAAGGTAAGGAAAAAAAAAATGTGGAAGATGCAATACAGTGTAACAGGAATGAAACACTTGGATTTCATTTAGCTCTGAACAGAACACTGGTTCTCATTTTTCAGTTAAGAAAGAAAACAACTGTGCCCAACAACCCTACAGCACTAATGTATTCATTGTAAATATACCAGAGCCTTTTCCCCCCATCCCTCTGCATTACCAGAACTGAAACATCCCCCACAAAGCACAACAGGTGGGACACCTGTGCACGCATCTTTTCTGCCCGATGCCTCCCTTGGCTGGCACAGACAGGGGGAAGCTCAGCTTCTCACACTTCTTCTCGATGTCAGAGCTGCTGAGCAGAAAAATGTCCAACAGCCAGAAGGAAACAGCGTGCCACCAAGTGCACACAAGTCAAAGATGGAAGATGGTGCTTCCTGTATGGAGCCACACCCAACACAGCAATTTCAGAAACAACGTGATGTTCTCACCTGTTGAAAATCAAGGGGATGCAACTTTTAGTTAAAGGTCAGTCAGAAGAAAAGAGGAGGAGGTCACCACTCCTTCCCTCAAAGTCTCTGTGCACTTTTAATGGCCACTAGGGGCTTTGGAGTAAAGGAGGGAGTTACATGGTATACGCTTGGTAATACATTACTGGCGAAAGGGGGAGGTTATTCTTTTGGAAAAAAAAATTGTGGAAGAAAACTCCAACTATGAAAACAGAAAGTACACACACAAGAGGAAACACTACTGTACAGTAAGGTAGCGATCATAGAAAACAAAAAATTTCAAGGCAGGCAAATGCAAATAACATCTGCACTCCTGCAGTTTTCTCATTCCCAAACTTTTATGAGTTTTCCAGTCCACGGCTTGCTCCTCCTTCTCAGAGTTTAATTTTGAATTCTGTGGGCTGCACAGAGGCAGAGACCCCTGAGGATTTGAAGAGCGCCTTCAAGATAGTGTCAGGGTCCACTTCAGCTGGGGGATTCGAGGAGGCGCTTGCACTTGATCGGCGTGGTTCCCCTTCCTTCTTCACTGAAGGGGTATCACTCAGTCGGCTGGATTAAGAAAAAAAGAAAAACACAAAAAAAGAGCAGTATTTAACCTCTCATTATGAAATAAAATGTAATGCTGTGTCTGCATTTAGTATTATTGACATTGCTCCCTTACCAGTACTGGAGATAAAGGTTTTAAATATGCTTTCCTCACAAGAAAGCTTCCTCATCTCAGACTCCTTTTGAACCTCAGGGCTGGGAGCAGTATGGAGTCAAACTACACTGCACTCAGCTCAACACAGAGTGCACAGAGAAGATGACAAAGAAAATATTCATGGGATAACAGTTCGCAACAGCTTCCCTTCCCCTCAGGTTCTCCTCAAAAGAGGACCTGCAAATGTGTTTGCTTCTTCCCCCCTCGCTCAAAGGACACTTACAGCAGTATAGGCTGGTCTGAGGTGATGACATTCCCATTCATATGAAGATTGCATTTCATTGGTTGACCTAAACAAAAACACACACACAAAAGTCTTTCTGTCAGAATTGGGGTAAGGCAAGACCCCATAAATATCACACGACAGTGCAAGCAAGAGTTCACATGCTGGGGAAACGTTAGGAAAACCAGCTGATGCATCTTTTGTTGCAAAATCACAGCAACAGAATAGCCACTGAAACACTCAGTAGAATATGAAGAACCACAGTAATTAAAGAGTTACATGTAGATACAAAACCATTGGCAGAGACACAAGAGAATCTCCCATTTTCAGCTGTGTGCTCCTCATCTGACATTCTAAACACTTAATCTAAAGAAAAAGTACCTATTTCCAGCTAAAAATTAACAGCTATTTCCACTCCATGACAACATCGCAGGTGTATCCACATTAAAAATTGTGTTGTTCAGAGTTCATGGAGAAGCTGATCCTAATTGTTCTTCAAGTCCAATTCAAAATGTCTCTGACTATGCATTGAGGCTTCTGTAAATATTAGTTTTTCCTCATACTTTGCAAACAACTCTTCTGTAAGAAGGCTGAGCCTTCCCAAGGATTATTTAGCTCTCAGCACTGGATTAGAAACAGAAGAAATTTCACCTGGAAGTTAGACCAGCACACTCACTGGGACCCTGTCTTTAGCTTTGAGCATTCTCTTTCTAGGAAAAGTTGGGGTTTTTTTAATTTCACTTGAATGAACTGTGCACTCAGCTAGTTACACAGGTGTGTATTACATTGTCTAGCTCTTCAACTGATTATCTGGCTTTTCCTGGCAGCATATGAGCATCTGAGATGCTTTTCAACTGTCTGATGATGTAGAAAAGTAATTGTTGATTTATCTATCCTAAATGCAACTCCAGCCTCAAACTTACCATCTAAGCACCGGTTGTTGTATTTCTTATACGCTGTGATGGCATCTTCTTTCTTCACAAATACTACCTCAGCCACTCCAGGGTGCACCAACCGGGCTCGCTTCAGAGCGCCGCACACACAGAACAACTCCTGAGGGCAGAGCGTTAGTCACAAACCCGGTCATATCAGAAGTACCACTTCAACCAAAGACACTGAGTGAGAAAGGCTTGGTTTCCTAACTGTACCCCAAATCCTGCTTAGTAAACACACAGCAGAATCCTGACACTCATCTTACTGTGTTTGCTAAGGTACGAGTACTAGGCATTAGCAACATAGAATGCACAAGCAGGGAAGTTCAAGGCCAGGGCTCTGCACCGTTTGTCACACACAAAGACCAGGCTTGTACTCAGCCTGCCCAGAAGGGAAGGGCCCAAGTAACTTGGACTGGGTGGAAGTTCAAGGGGAACACCAAGCATGGTTTGGCATGAACTCTAAGTGATGTCATGTCTGTCAGTGTAGCCCAGAAACAGGATTTTCTCCTATCTTCTTAAGCATGCACTTTTTAAAAAAAGTGAACAGATCCTGAAACAATCAGGAACCCTCGAAGTTTTTGCAAGGAAAGTAAACCTGCATCGTAGCCCTCCTCACTGCATTCACCATAGATTTATCAAAGGAGGTAGAATAAGGGAAGGAAGCGTCACTCATTCTCAGTTCGGCAGTAAGCAACACTCACAACGATGTCTTCCTCTGTGACTCGAGGATGCAGGTTGTTTACCGTCATCTTTGTGCCTTCCAAAGGACTAAACGCCAGCTGCCAACGCAAACAAATGCATCACAAAGAGGTTAGAAATGCAGCAGGCAAGACAGTACAGCAGAGAAAGCATTAAAAATCCACTAAAGGAATGTCTACATAGACATGCACACACGCTAAAGAGACCTACAGCTACTGATGGGCAGTATTAAAAACCCAGCTCATCTGATGGTGAAAAGGAGCCCCTTTCCCATGCTAATTTCTCCCTGAAATAACTTTTTCATTCTCAAGTGTAACACTAACTTAATCTATTTAAATACACAGTACTCTCTGGTCATGCCAACAATTCTAAGTGCATGTCTGCTGCACGTCAGACCAGCCAGCAAACCCCAAACCATGGCTCCAGCCCTACAACAGCATGCTGGACTCAACATTCCAGGGAACTCCTGGTGGGGTACCTGCACCCAACATCAGGTAGTTTGGTAGTTTGCAATTCCAGGCACGTTGTCTACAAATTGGCTGAGAGGTCTCGTGTGTACAGCGAGAAGCTGTATTTGGAAGAATTCTAGTTTTCTCCTTGCTAACAGGAGTGGACAGGAGACAACATATCCAGAAGTGTTAAAACACTGTTCTTAGGGACATGGAAGTCACCAAGAAGTGTCCAAACAACTGCCCCCTCCCTGGAACATGGATTCCTCCAGGACCACATGCTTACATTCTAGAGAGAAAATTCAAGAGATGAAAGATGTGCTACCTGAGAACTCCCACTCTCTCAAAAAAACCCCAAAACTCTGACGAAAAGGATGTTTAGACAGATTTCAAAATTCCTGGTACATGCGTTGCAGTTATCAGAGTAAGCCTGATTGAGTCCCAGAAATAATGGTGGAAGGCAGGCAGAAACAATCTGCTCACATGACGAATGAATAGCAAGTTTTGGATATCTCGGAGACTTCTATGAAGAGCATCTCCCACCTCCCTGAGCTCACCTCGACAGGTGCCGGTTCTTTTGGAGGCTCCTCCTTCGTCACTAAGGTCCGGGACATGTTTGTCAAGGCCTTCGCCCGCATAGGAGAGGGAGGTGCAGCTGGAGCTGTGTATGTATCGTTCTGGACCACTTTGGTCAGGGGAACAGTCTTGGACAGTGCGAATTTATTGCCAGTCAGGCCAGTCTACAGAAAGAAAGAATAAAGTACCTCCAAGAGCTGCAGGCTACAAAAGTCATTCCTCTTTCAAGCAGTAAGAGGTGGAGAGTGTTACTAGAGTGCACCAAGAACTGCATGTCCTTCCCAGCATCGAAACCACTACAGTGCTGCAGACTTTCAGCTTTCAGACAAAAACGAACTGAAGTTTCTAGCCATAAACAAGATACATTTACACCAAAAGAGCACTTCCCTCAGGATCGAGCACTTTTTAGTTTCACGCTCTGCTTAAATGAACTTTTTACCAGTGTGATTTGAGTTTGAAAAGGTCCTTTTATCTGAAGATTTTTACAAAGTGTTCACAAAGATTGCTTATTAACAATAAAACTCAGCTGCCCTTGTACAAACGGCAATAATTCTTCAGAAAAATCAAGCTAGGGCACACAAGACATGGAGTGTAACCCTTCTACTTGGAACTACCCAAGTTTAAAGCCAGCCTAAAAACTGTGCTTGGTAGCTGCTGTGAACACCAGACATAACACATTCACTCCTAAAAAAACCCAACAACCCACAATAAACCCAAACAAACCCACAAGGCTGTTTATAAGGATCACAAGTGGCTAGGAGCTCTGTTCTGAATACCCACATGAGAAAAAAGCCCGAGATAATCATTGTACTGAACTGCCTGTGTGATGGTAAACCCCCACAAAATTTGCTTGTTCAGAACCACAGAATAATTTAGGGCAAACCTATATCCAAACCCCACATCTGAAAGAGGGCTAACTTCAAAGAGGCATCAGGCTGGCTCAGTGTCTTACCCAGTTAAACCCAGTATCTGAGAACAGTGATTTCACAACCTCTCAGGGTGCCTGTGCCAGAGGCTGATTAATAACCTTGAGAACTGCACAACTCCCCCCGACAGACGCCATCCAGCTAGTCTGCTGCAACACATCTGTTGGTTCATCTTCTCCCTGTTCACTCCAGAAAAGGACCTGGGTTTTGCCTGTTTATGACCACATATTGGGCAGTGACAGCAGAGAGGTCTCACTAGCGCCTTCTCTTCTCGACCTGAGGAGACACTGCTCTATCACCTTCTCCTCTCAAATCGTGTGCTGCAGCCCTCTGACCACTGTGCTGTACTGGTTCCAGTCCGTTACTGGCTTTCTTGTATCACAGAGGCCCCAAAACAAGCAAAGAACTCCAGGTGCACTCTCAAAATGCCAAACGGATGGGAATAATTATCTTCCTCGGTTTGCTGGCTACGATCTTCCTAACATACAATCTACAGTTGGTCTTCATTGCTGGAAGGATGTGTTGCTAACTCCTTCTTAGTATATCACTCAGCAGGACACAAAGTTGCTTTCTAGCTGACCAGTTCTCAAGTTGCAGAGGGTTATCCCATCCCACGAGCAGGACCTTGCATTTGTCTGCATTGAAATTCTCATCTTCTCCAGAGCATCAGAGCTCCCCAATGAACTGCTAACTAAGATTTTTGTGTGGTAAGAGAGTTCACGTGTTGATGTCTGGTCTCTAGAAGCAGCAGAAAGCTTCCCTTGCTCTTGCTCAAAGAGGAATGAGATAAGTTCAAAACATTCCCCCAGCAAGAAGTCAAGAGCTAACAGGCAGCAACCTGCCAGCAAGGGAGAAAAAGCACACGCTCTGGCTGCAAAAGGCCTAAAAACTACAGTTTGCCTAGAAGGACTCTGTTCCAAAAATAACACTAAAAGCTCTGGCACAGAGGGAAGGGTGGGGTGAAGAGCAAACACTTCAGGAGAAAGCATTGTTTACATACTTTAAAAGAACATAAGCCCTGTAAAGCAGCAGCCTGTGTGTCGACCCAGTGTGAGCACGGCCTGGTGGGGACTGTTCAGATAACCCCTTACCGCGTTGTGCAGGAAACTGTTTGTGGTGGTGATTTTCATCTGTTTGCTAGTAAGGGGAGAGACACTTTCATCATCATCTTCCATGTCATACAGACCCTGAAGAGAAGCAAGATAGTAGTTTATAAGCAGTTAAATTTAATCTAGACAGTTTCCTAAATAAGTAGTTTTCTCCTGTCTTCAGCCTTTTTAAGGCATTGAACGTGACTCCACGGGACTTCACTCCTGTCCTTGCAGCTCGGGGACAGAGAGCTGAAGGCACACAAGTCCATTTCAAAACTTTTTTCAGAAAGGCCACAGTAAAGCCATTTCCCTAGGTGCACTGAAACCACATATAGATTTCCCTAACCTCTAGATCTTATAAGGACTGATGAAAACACATTAATGGAATAAAGGCTCAGTGTCTTACTGATGAAGCCTGTGCATGACTTTTTTTTTTTCTTTTTGTAATTAAGTAGATGCCTGTCATATACATGTGAACCAAATATTCCTTTTGGATATTTCCTCAGCACAGCACATATCTATCTGGCCACTAGAAAGCATTGCACTAGGAGGTGTACCAAATGAATAATATATTTCCCAGTTCAACTTAACACTCATAGCCTGGCCTTAAAATACCAAGGCAAACTCCTGCACAAATATTTTTTTCATACACTCTGAATTACGTTAAGACAAAGTCTATACACACATGGCACTGCCCAGAACATAAGAAGTCATAACTCCAAACAGCCTCCTATTACTTCAGTGGGAAGATAAAGAAAAACGGAGGGATTAGCAATGAGAGCGTGCAAAATAAGTGGGTTTTCCTAGTCAGCAAGATTCTAGTTTAGAAACAGGAAAGTTGTTGCAGCCACAGAAATGCTATGAAGGAAAAACAACAACAAAAGGGATGGTAGAACAGAGGAGAATTCCGTAGAAAAGAACTGTGAAAAACACTAGTCAGCACAACAATGGACCTGAGTTTGAGACAAATGGTTTCAAGGCTTGTAGTGATGAGGTCAGAAAAATGAAGACACTTCCTTAAGTGACAGCATCTGGGATAGGTGAGGGCAGCAGGTCATCGTAAAGGTAACATCCACAGATAGCTAAAGTTACCATAATCAAACCCCAGAATTACCCGGGACATGATATTGTGAATGTCAGTTTTCCAATATTTCATGTAATACTTTATGTATACATACAAACAAAATAAGTAATAAAAGCGTGTAATTCCTCTCTGAAAGCACCCAAGGTTGTAAGGTGGCTGAATGGCTGGGAGCTGTGACAAAGGCCTTTAAAATTGACCCAAAAAGAAACAGAAAAAAATCTAACTTCCTCACAGTCTGCTTGATAGGGGATATGGCAACTTTGAAAACGCATTGGTATACCAGTTAACGTCATTCCCTAACAGGTTTCCAGCAGGGATCCACAGCTGGGATTTCAGAGGAAGTTTACACCCTCTCCCACCTCACTGTAGAACATTTGACCATGTACAATCACATCCACTCTCTGAAGAGGCTGGCAGGATGGTGAATCAAAACCACCAACAACTTGATCTGATGTGGTGTCACCAAGAAATTTACAAAAAGTCATCAGAGCTAAAGAAAAAAAACACATTAGCACATACAGATAAAAGCTGCAAATACCTACTTCACATTCAAATAACACACAAGGAATCAAGATCAATTAGACTAAATTAAAACCTCAATTACCATGGAAGTACCTTAACCACAAAAGAATAGGGAGCTAAGCTGTTAGAGACCTTCCAAACACTATTTCCTACTTCAGTTTTCTTTGCACCTCATGATGTTTATGGACACCCTCCTTCCCCCCTCAAAGGAACAAAGAGCACAATGCAGGCACACACCTGTTTATTTGTATGGCTGTTCACCAC